>NC_061798.1:34590319-34822684 GCF_021462225.1 Girardinichthys multiradiatus | reverse complement strand
CCCGTTTGTTTTGTTCCTGCCTCCTGCTGTGAGTGAGTTTTTGTAATTATACCTCTTTTTTTTTCATTTCCCATCAAGCTGCCTGCTCGTCTGCACTGTGGGGTCCAATTCCAAGTAAACCGTGACATGTGGACCAGTTGTGTAAACTCCCACTAACACCCAAGCACCCTGTAGAGGCTGTAGAGCTGTTCAAGCGTTCCACAGCCAGGATGAATACCACAATGCTCTTGATCTTTATAACCTTTCATGTTGTATGTGTAAGTAAACGTGATGAGTTGTTTGCAGGCAAGGAGGAATGGTGGAATCGGGATGATGCAGTCAGTTGAGGACATCATAAAGATGGAGGCTGATTGTGCTGAACAAAGAGCGCACATATCTTAAGATTATGGAGACTGTGCAAGTGTGTTTGTACAAGATAATGGGGTACTGGGATCTATGTCATGTTGCTACTGTTTGTTCCCCACCCTTAAAGAGCAGCAACGTTTATGTAACTAGGGACCACCCTAAATATAATAAAAAGAGGTGTTGGAGAGATGGTTTTCAGAGCGGTAGGAGATTTGTAACTGAAAGCACATCTCTGTCCGTTCTCCTCGCATTGAGTAAGAAACTAATTATCTGGTCTTTCTCTTCTTTTTGTGATGATTATAAGTATTTTAGGTTGATTAAACCTGACAAAAAACAAGAACGAAAAGACAGACACCTGAAATGAAAAAGTGATTATTTTGCTGAAAAAGCTGCACTGCTATTGCAAAGCTGTAGCTTAAGATCTGTTGGGTTATTTACTTGTACTGATGACTTAAAAGTAAAAGTAATTGTATCAGCCTTTGAAACGTCTCTAAATTAAATGGTAATTAAATTTAAACAAATATTTTTTTAGATATACATGCCTGACCATATAAGGAATGAAATTTCCACATCTTTGTTGAAACAGAAGTTTGTAGGAAAACAAACTGCAAGAGAGAATGATGCAACACTTTCTATCAGTTAGATTAATAATGCTGACCAGCACACTGACTTGACGTTTCTTGCTTGAGCTCATGCTCCATTTTCTTAGTAACTATTTTTGTATAAAAACGGTGAGACCATTAAAGTCATATGCTATTGAGCCCTAAACAAACAATATCAGAAACTATTTCTTTCCCAAAGCCCCAGTATAACCCTGCTGAGCTCCCTTCAAGGGTGGTTGTCTCTACTAAAGACTAAGATCGACACCTCCACCCATCTTCCAAAGGGTCTGGTCAACACCTTTATCGCTGCCTCTCAGCCTTCTCAAGCCCAGGATTTATCACCCACGATCATCCTGTCCGCATTTATTCACCTGACTACAGAGACTCCATCCATCTCCACCCGTTCGGCACGCCACAGATGCCGCCATAGGCTTAAGGCTGCCGCCTCAGGTGACGCCGAAGATAAGCTCGATGCTTCTGCCTCAGCCGCCGCCGAAGATCAGCTCGATGCTTCCACCTCAGCCTCCGCTGAAGGTCAGCTCGACGCTTCCGCCTCAGCCGCCGCCAAAGGTGAGCTCGACACTTCCGCCTCAGCTCCTGCCTCTGCTGTGGGGCGGCCCGACGCCTCACCTCCTGCCTCCGCTATGGGTCGGACCGATGCCTCAGCTCCTGCTGATCAGTTACCACCGTCGTCATCTACACTCCTGGCTCAGACATCATCCACTTCGTCATCCACACTCCTGGCTCAGTCAGCAGCATACTCCTCGTCATCTACACTCCTGGCTCAGTCATCATCATCCTCATCATCATCTTCATCATCTACACTCCTGGTTCAGACATCATCATTATCTTCATCACCTCCAGTCTCTGCTAAAGGGTGGCCAGTTGTTCCTGTTCCCGCGTTCCGATAGGGGTTCGAGAGTGAACCACCTCTAGTTCCTGTTCCCGAGTTCTAGAGCCTCAACAGTCTTGCTGCAGATCTCCATGGCTCCGCCGCAGACCTTCAGGCCTCCACCGGAGATCCTCAGGGCTTCGTCGCACATCCTCAGGGTTCCACCTAAAATGTTTGCACAGTACCCTATATATATATATATATGTAGTACTGTACAAACGTTTTTGGCAGGTGTGAAAAGATTCTGTAAACATTTCAATTATCATTATTCATCATTTATTTTCACCAATATAGGTATTAGGTATAGGTAATTGCCCTCTTACAGATTTCTTGTGTTTTTGCTATTTTGTCACTTAAATGTTTCAGACAAATTGTAATACTGGATAAAGATAAACTAAATAAATACAAAAAACTTTTTTCAAATGATTTCATTTATTGAGAGGAAAAAAGCTAACCAACTTGGCCCTGGGTAAAATGTAATTAAAGTCAATAACTAGTTGTGGCACACTCTACAGCAACATTACGTCGACAGTTTGGTATAATTGGAAATTAGTCTTTAACATCACCACTGAGGATTTTTGGCCCACTCTCCTTTGCAGAGATATCTTAATTTAGCCATTTTAGAGGATGTTCAAGTGTGGGGAAAAGGTCAAACTACAATATTTGATTCACATTTTAATCTAGACTTTGGCTAAGCCACTCCAATACTTATTTTTTTCAGTCCCCCAGTGGTGGCCTTGCTACGATTGGATCATTGCCCTGCTGCATAACCAAAAGTGTGACTGGGCTTAAAGTCCTGTACTGATGGCTACACATTCTTCTGCAGGACGTTCTGGCAGAGAACACAATTCATGATTCCATCAATTATGGCAATTCGTCCAGGTCCTGAGGAAGCAAAGCAGGCCCAAACACTACAAACAACATGTTTGACTGTGTAATAGGAAAATAAATGTTTCTTGCTTAAATCTAACTAAGTTGTATGCTTGTCTCGAACTTTTGGGTTATGTTATGGAATCATGGAACCATTCCCTGTAATTAGCTTCATTTTGAAATGTTGTGCTAATTTTCATTATTTTTTTCATTCCTCTGTCCTTTTTGTCCTCCATGGATTGTCATGCGGCTAGCAATAAAAAGGTAAGCCAAAAGGTTTTCATTTTGTTGCTTATGATAATTGCAATGTTTATTTTTGGTGGTTAACGGGATTAAAAAGCCCAAATCCACTGGTCCACAAATCAAATCTCCTCTGGCCCTTTGCTGTGCCTAGAATTCCTGTCCACAAAACACATGTGGTGTCATGATGTAGGGTTGTTTGGTTTTTGGTTTCGAGTTTCTTCTTATGTTTTTCACAGTTACGGTTTTGACTTGTTCTTTTGTTATTATTCTTCTTAGATTTTGAATCATGCTTCTGCTATTTTCCTGGTCATGCTTTTGTTTTGTCGTCTTCATGTTTTGTCAAGTTTGGTTTTCGGATCTGGTTATGCTTTTGTTTCATGTTTTTCTAGTTATATTTCTGTTAGTTTGTTTCCTTGGATTTGCGTTCTGTTCAAGCCATGTTTTGCTCCTGTCACGTTGTGTTCTCTGTCAATTAAGTTTATTCGGTTCACCTGTCCAAGTTAATCTATCTCCTTGCTCCACGTGTACCATGCTCCATTTATACACACCTGTTCAGTAAGTCATCGCGGAAACATTTTTCATTCTCATGCTCATGTCTTGTTCTAAAACCAATTCTTGTTTTTTTGATCATGCCATGCCTGTCTTGCCTGCCAGTTTGTTTTGTTTCTGCCTCCTGCTGTGAGTGAGTTTTCATAATTAAACCTCTTTTTTTTCACTTACCATCACGCTGCCTGCTCGTCTGCCCTGTGGGGTCCAATTCCAAGTAAACCGTGACAGTATGTTTCCGCCAAACAAGGACCTCGCGGAGGAGCATCAGGCTAGCTCCATTGACCTCCTTACTTTCCTGTCTCGGGAGGCGGAGACGTCGTTGCGCCGTTCTGCGGGGCTGTCAGTGCCGCAGTCGGCTTATGATGGAACCAGGTTGGCGATTCCAGTTCCGGGGACAGGTCCCCTTCGTCGCCGTTCTCCGCCTCCTCCCCTGGTTGTGCACTCTGGTCCGGCAGTGAGGCCCACGTCCTCCTCCCGCCGCAAGAAACGCCGACGTGCAGCGGTTCCGGAGGTGGTTTCCCAGCCAGCCTACGTGAGGGCTGCAGCAAGTGAGCCCGATCTTTGTCTGCCACAGCACTGTCTGCCAGGCTCGCTGCACCTCCGCCCATGCCGTCTGCGCTCGCTCCAGCCCGGAGTTCTGGGGCAACACCTGCCGAGCTGGAGCAGCGCTTGAGGTTCACTGCTAGCCAAATCAAGATCCTCAGGACGACAGGTCTCCTGTATTCCTCTCCTGAGTTGATGGAGAGGATAAAGCAGATCGAGATGGAGTATGAAGCGGCAGTAAGGCTGTTTTACTGCCATCCTCCATCATCCACGGCAAGTCTTCAGGAAGCTGCTGCTGCAGAGCAGCCCACGTCAGAACTCCAGGGAGCTGCTGCTGCAGAGCAGCCCATGTCAGACACACCACAGCCTCAGCCTGAGTCAGCCTCAATCCCCACCACACGGCGCAGAAGATGTCGTAAGAGGGATGCCCTGGCTCAAGTCATTGGGGGCCCCGGCGACACCCCTGTTCACGCCACTGAGGGTCCGCGACGCCTCAGCCCCTGCTCACGCCACTGAGGGCCTCCACGTCTTTGGTGCAGGCCTGGTCGCCCGCCTGAACTCTGTGCCTGCTCGGGACAACCTCCTGGTCGCCCGCCTGAACTCTGTTTTTGGCCCTCCTACCAAGGCCCCCACCGCCAGCCCTGGTCGGGTTGTTTTCTTTTTTTTGGACTGGCGGGGGGTTCTGTCATGATATAGGGTTGTTTGGTTTTTGGTTTCTTCTTATGTTTTTCACAGTTACGGTTTTGACTTGTTCTTTTGTTATTCTTCTTAGATTTTGAATCATGTTTCTGTTATTTTCCTGGTCTTGCTTTTGTTTTGTCGTCTTCATGTTTGATCAAGTTTGGTTTTCGGATCTGGTTATGCTTTTGTTTCATGTTTTTCTAGTTATATTTCTGTTAGTTTGTTTCCTTGGATTTGCGTTCTGTTCAAGCCATGTTTTGCTCCTGTCACATTGTGTTCTCTGTCAATTAAGTTTATTCGGTTCACCTGTCCAAGTTAATCTGTCTCCTTGCTCCACCTGTACCATGCTCCATTTATACACACCTGTTCAGTTAGTCATCGCGGAAACATCTTTCATTCTCATGCTAACCAAGTCTTGTTTTTTTGATCATGCCATGCCTGTCTTGCCTGCCCGTTTGTTTTGTTCCTGCCTCCTGCTGTGAGTGAGTTTTTGTAATTATACCTCTTTTTTTTTCATTTCCCATCAAGCTGCCTGCTCGTCTGCACTGTGGGGTCCAATTCCAAGTAAACCGTGACATGTGGACCAGTTGTGTAAACTCCCACTAACACCCAAGCACCCTGTAGAGGCTGTAGAGCTGTTCAAGCGTTCCACAGCCAGGATGAATACCACAATGCTCTTGATCTTTATAACCTTTCATGTTGTATGTGTAAGTAAACGTGATGAGTTGTTTGCAGGCAAGGAGGAATGGTGGAATCGGGATGATGCAGTCAGTTGAGGACATCATAAAGATGGAGGCTGATTGTGCTGAACAAAGAGCGCACATATCTTAAGATTATGGAGACTGTGCAAGTGTGTTTGTACAAGATAATGGGGTACGGGATCTATGTCATGTTGCTACTGTTTGTTCCCCACCCTTAAAGAGCAGCAACGTTTATGTAACTAGGGACCACCCTAAATATAATAAAAAGAGGTGTTGGAGAGATGGTTTTCAGAGCGGTAGGAGATTTGTAACTGAAAGCACATCTCTGTCCGTTCTCCTCGCATTGAGTAAGAAACTAATTATCTGGTCTTTCTCTTCTTTTTGTGATGATTATAAGTATTTTAGGTTGATTAAACCTGACAAAAAACAAGAACGAAAAGACAGACACCTGAAATGAAAAAGTGATTATTTTGCTGAAAAAGCTGCACTGCTATTGCAAAGCTGTAGCTTAAGATCTGTTGGGTTATTTACTTGTACTGATGACTTAAAAGTAAAAGTAATTGTATCAGCCTTTGAAACGTCTCTAAATTAAATGGTAATTAAATTTAAACAAATATTTTTTTAGATATACATGCCTGACCATATAAGGAATGAAATTTCCACATCTTTGTTGAAACAGAAGTTTGTAGGAAAACAAACTGCAAGAGAGAATGATGCAACACTTTCTATCAGTTAGATTAATAATGCTGACCAGCACACTGACTTGACGTTTCTTGCTTGAGCTCATGCTCCATTTTCTTAGTAACTATTTTTGTATAAAAACGGTGAGACCATTAAAGTCATATGCTATTGAGCCCTAAACAAACAATATCAGAAACTATTTCTTTCCCAAAGCCCCAGTATAACCCTGCTGAGCTCCCTTCAAGGGTGGTTGTCTCTACTAAAGACTAAGATCGACACCTCCACCCATCTTCCAAAGGGTCTGGTCAACACCTTTATCGCTGCCTCTCAGCCTTCTCAAGCCCAGGATTTATCACCCACGATCATCCTGTCCGCATTTATTCACCTGACTACAGAGACTCCATCCATCTCCACCCGTTCGGCACGCCACAGATGCCGCCATAGGCTTAAGGCTGCCGCCTCAGGTGACGCCGAAGATAAGCTCGATGCTTCTGCCTCAGCCGCCGCCGAAGATCAGCTCGATGCTTCCACCTCAGCCTCCGCTGAAGGTCAGCTCGACGCTTCCGCCTCAGCCGCCGCCAAAGGTGAGCTCGACACTTCCGCCTCAGCTCCTGCCTCTGCTGTGGGGCGGCCCGACGCCTCACCTCCTGCCTCCGCTATGGGTCGGACCGATGCCTCAGCTCCTGCTGATCAGTTACCACCGTCGTCATCTACACTCCTGGCTCAGACATCATCCACTTCGTC
Organism: Girardinichthys multiradiatus; assembly: GCF_021462225.1. NCBI lineage: Eukaryota > Metazoa > Chordata > Actinopteri > Cyprinodontiformes > Goodeidae > Girardinichthys > Girardinichthys multiradiatus. The sequence goes on along the minus strand of NC_061798.1, from coordinate 34,815,833 downwards.
ATCCACACTCCTGGCTCAGTCAGCAGCATACTCCTCGTCATCTACACTCCTGGCTCAGTCATCATCATCCTCATCATCATCTTCATCATCTACACTCCTGGTTCAGACATCATCATTATCTTCATCACCTCCAGTCTCTGCTAAAGGGTGGCCAGTTGTTCCTGTTCCCGCGTTCCGATAGGGGTTCGAGAGTGAACCACCTCTAGTTCCTGTTCCCGAGTTCTAGAGCCTCAACAGTCTTGCTGCAGATCTCCATGGCTCCGCCGCAGACCTTCAGGCCTCCACCGGAGATCCTCAGGGCTTCGTCGCACATCCTCAGGGTTCCACCTAAAATGTTTGCACAGTACCCTATATATATATATATATGTAGTACTGTACAAACGTTTTTGGCAGGTGTGAAAAGATTCTGTAAACATTTCAATTATCATTATTCATCATTTATTTTCACCAATATAGGTATTAGGTATAGGTAATTGCCCTCTTACAGATTTCTTGTGTTTTTGCTATTTTGTCACTTAAATGTTTCAGACAAATTGTAATACTGGATAAAGATAAACTAAATAAATACAAAAAACTTTTTTCAAATGATTTCATTTATTGAGAGGAAAAAAGCTAACCAACTTGGCCCTGGGTAAAATGTAATTAAAGTCAATAACTAGTTGTGGCACACTCTACAGCAACATTACGTCGACAGTTTGGTATAATTGGAAATTAGTCTTTAACATCACCACTGAGGATTTTTGGCCCACTCTCCTTTGCAGAGATATCTTAATTTAGCCATTTTAGAGGATGTTCAAGTGTGGGGAAAAGGTCAAACTACAATATTTGATTCACATTTTAATCTAGACTTTGGCTAAGCCACTCCAATACTTATTTTTTTCAGTCCCCCAGTGGTGGCCTTGCTACGATTGGATCATTGCCCTGCTGCATAACCAAAAGTGTGACTGGGCTTAAAGTCCTGTACTGATGGCTACACATTCTTCTGCAGGACGTTCTGGCAGAGAACACAATTCATGATTCCATCAATTATGGCAATTCGTCCAGGTCCTGAGGAAGCAAAGCAGGCCCAAACACTACAAACAACATGTTTGACTGTGTAATAGGAAAATAAATGTTTCTTGCTTAAATCTAACTAAGTTGTATGCTTGTCTCGAACTTTTGGGTTATGTTATGGAATCATGGAACCATTCCCTGTAATTAGCTTCATTTTGAAATGTTGTGCTAATTTTCATTATTTTTTTCATTCCTCTGTCCTTTTTGTCCTCCATGGATTGTCATGCGGCTAGCAATAAAAAGGTAAGCCAAAAGGTTTTCATTTTGTTGCTTATGATAATTGCAATGTTTATTTTTGGTGGTTAACAGGATTAAAAAGCCCAAATCCACTGGTCCACAAATCAAATCTCCTCTGGCCCTTTGCTGTGCCTAGAATTCCTGTCCACAAAACACATGTGGTGTCATGATGTAGGGTTGTTTGGTTTTTGGTTTCGAGTTTCTTCTTATGTTTTTCACAGTTACGGTTTTGACTTGTTCTTTTGTTATTATTCTTCTTAGATTTTGAATCATGCTTCTGCTATTTTCCTGGTCATGCTTTTGTTTTGTCGTCTTCATGTTTTGTCAAGTTTGGTTTTCGGATCTGGTTATGCTTTTGTTTCATGTTTTTCTAGTTATATTTCTGTTAGTTTGTTTCCTTGGATTTGCGTTCTGTTCAAGCCATGTTTTGCTCCTGTCACGTTGTGTTCTCTGTCAATTAAGTTTATTCGGTTCACCTGTCCAAGTTAATCTATCTCCTTGCTCCACGTGTACCATGCTCCATTTATACACACCTGTTCAGTAAGTCATCGCGGAAACATTTTTCATTCTCATGCTCATGTCTTGTTCTAAAACCAATTCTTGTTTTTTTGATCATGCCATGCCTGTCTTGCCTGCCAGTTTGTTTTGTTTCTGCCTCCTGCTGTGAGTGAGTTTTCATAATTAAACCTCTTTTTTTTCACTTACCATCACGCTGCCTGCTCGTCTGCCCTGTGGGGTCCAATTCCAAGTAAACCGTGACAGTATGTTTCCGCCAAACAAGGACCTCGCGGAGGAGCATCAGGCTAGCTCCATTGACCTCCTTACTTTCCTGTCTCGGGAGGCGGAGACGTCGTTGCGCCGTTCTGCGGGGCTGTCAGTGCCGCAGTCGGCTTATGATGGAACCAGGTTGGCGATTCCAGTTCCGGGGACAGGTCCCCTTCGTCGCCGTTCTCCGCCTCCTCCCCTGGTTGTGCACTCTGGTCCGGCAGTGAGGCCCACGTCCTCCTCCCGCCGCAAGAAACGCCGACGTGCAGCGGTTCCGGAGGTGGTTTCCCAGCCAGCCTACGTGAGGGCTGCAGCAAGTGAGCCCGATCTTTGTCTGCCACAGCACTGTCTGCCAGGCTCGCTGCACCTCCGCCCATGCCGTCTGCGCTCGCTCCAGCCCGGAGTTCTGGGGCAACACCTGCCGAGCTGGAGCAGCGCTTGAGGTTCACTGCTAGCCAAATCAAGATCCTCAGGACGACAGGTCTCCTGTATTCCTCTCCTGAGTTGATGGAGAGGATAAAGCAGATCGAGATGGAGTATGAAGCGGCAGTAAGGCTGTTTTACTGCCATCCTCCATCATCCACGGCAAGTCTTCAGGAAGCTGCTGCTGCAGAGCAGCCCACGTCAGAACTCCAGGGAGCTGCTGCTGCAGAGCAGCCCATGTCAGACACACCACAGCCTCAGCCTGAGTCAGCCTCAATCCCCACCACACGGCGCAGAAGATGTCGTAAGAGGGATGCCCTGGCTCAAGTCATTGGGGGCCCCGGCGACGCCCCTGCTCACGCCACTGAGGGTCCGCGACGCCTCAGCCCCTGCTCACGCCACTGAGGGCCTCCACGTCTTTGGTGCAGGCCTGGTCGCCCGCCTGAACTCTGTGCCTGCTCGGGACAACCTCCTGGTCGCCCGCCTGAACTCTGTTTTTGGCCCTCCTACCAAGGCCCCCACCGCCAGCCCTGGTCGGGTTGTTTTCTTTTTTTTGGACTGGCGGGGGGTTCTGTCATGATATAGGGTTGTTTGGTTTTTGGTTTTGGGTTTCTTCTTATGTTTTTCACAGTTACGGTTTTGACTTGTTCTTTTGTTATTCTTCTTAGATTTTGAATCATGTTTCTGTTATTTTCCTGGTCTTGCTTTTGTTTTGTCGTCTTCATGTTTGATCAAGTTTGGTTTTCGGATCTGGTTATGCTTTTGTTTCATGTTTTTCTAGTTATATTTCTGTTAGTTTGTTTCCTTGGATTTGCGTTCTGTTCAAGCCATGTTTTGCTCCTGTCACATTGTGTTCTCTGTCAATTAAGTTTATTCGGTTCACCTGTCCAAGTTAATCTGTCTCCTTGCTCCACCTGTACCATGCTCCATTTATACACACCTGTTCAGTTAGTCATCGCGGAAACATCTTTCATTCTCATGCTAACCAAGTCTTGTTTTTTTGATCATGCCATGCCTGTCTTGCCTGCCCGTTTGTTTTGTTCCTGCCTCCTGCTGTGAGTGAGTTTTTGTAATTATACCTCTTTTTTTTTCATTTCCCATCAAGCTGCCTGCTCGTCTGCACTGTGGGGTCCAATTCCAAGTAAACCGTGACATGTGGACCAGTTGTGTAAACTCCCACTAACACCCAAGCACCCTGTAGAGGCTGTAGAGCTGTTCAAGCGTTCCACAGCCAGGATGAATACCACAATGCTCTTGATCTTTATAACCTTTCATGTTGTATGTGTAAGTAAACGTGATGAGTTGTTTGCAGGCAAGGAGGAATGGTGGAATCGGGATGATGCAGTCAGTTGAGGACATCATAAAGATGGAGGCTGATTGTGCTGAACAAAGAGCGCACATATCTTAAGATTATGGAGACTGTGCAAGTGTGTTTGTACAAGATAATGGGGTACGGGATCTATGTCATGTTGCTACTGTTTGTTCCCCACCCTTAAAGAGCAGCAACGTTTATGTAACTAGGGACCACCCTAAATATAATAAAAAGAGGTGTTGGAGAGATGGTTTTCAGAGCGGTAGGAGATTTGTAACTGAAAGCACATCTCTGTCCGTTCTCCTCGCATTGAGTAAGAAACTAATTATCTGGTCTTTCTCTTCTTTTTGTGATGATTATAAGTATTTTAGGTTGATTAAACCTGACAAAAAACAAGAACGAAAAGACAGACACCTGAAATGAAAAAGTGATTATTTTGCTGAAAAAGCTGCACTGCTATTGCAAAGCTGTAGCTTAAGATCTGTTGGGTTATTTACTTGTACTGATGACTTAAAAGTAAAAGTAATTGTATCAGCCTTTGAAACGTCTCTAAATTAAATGGTAATTAAATTTAAACAAATATTTTTTTAGATATACATGCCTGACCATATAAGGAATGAAATTTCCACATCTTTGTTGAAACAGAAGTTTGTAGGAAAACAAACTGCAAGAGAGAATGATGCAACACTTTCTATCAGTTAGATTAATAATGCTGACCAGCACACTGACTTGACGTTTCTTGCTTGAGCTCATGCTCCATTTTCTTAGTAACTATTTTTGTATAAAAACGGTGAGACCATTAAAGTCATATGCTATTGAGCCCTAAACAAACAATATCAGAAACTATTTCTTTCCCAAAGCCCCAGTATAACCCTGCTGAGCTCCCTTCAAGGGTGGTTGTCTCTACTAAAGACTAAGATCGACACCTCCACCCATCTTCCAAAGGGTCTGGTCAACACCTTTATCGCTGCCTCTCAGCCTTCTCAAGCCCAGGATTTATCACCCACGATCATCCTGTCCGCATTTATTCACCTGACTACAGAGACTCCATCCATCTCCACCCGTTCGGCACGCCACAGATGCCGCCATAGGCTTAAGGCTGCCGCCTCAGGTGACGCCGAAGATAAGCTCGATGCTTCTGCCTCAGCCGCCGCCGAAGATCAGCTCGATGCTTCCACCTCAGCCTCCGCTGAAGGTCAGCTCGACGCTTCCGCCTCAGCCGCCGCCAAAGGTGAGCTCGACACTTCCGCCTCAGCTCCTGCCTCTGCTGTGGGGCGGCCCGACGCCTCACCTCCTGCCTCCGCTATGGGTCGGACCGATGCCTCAGCTCCTGCTGATCAGTTACCACCGTCGTCATCTACACTCCTGGCTCAGACATCATCCACTTTGTCATCCACACTCCTGGCTCAGTCAGCAGCATACTCCTCGTCATCTACACTCCTGGCTCAGTCATCATCATCCTCATCATCATCTTCATCATCTACACTCCTGGTTCAGACATCATCATTATCTTCATCACCTCCAGTCTCTGCTAAAGGGTGGCCAGTTGTTCCTGTTCCCGCGTTCCGATAGGGGTTCGAGAGTGAACCACCTCTAGTTCCTGTTCCCGAGTTCTAGAGCCTCAACAGTCTTGCTGCAGATCTCCATGGCTCCGCCGCAGACCTTCAGGCCTCCACCGGAGATCCTCAGGGCTTCGTCGCACATCCTCAGGGTTCCACCTAAAATGTTTGCACAGTACCCTATATATATATATATATGTAGTACTGTACAAACGTTTTTGGCAGGTGTGAAAAGATTCTGTAAACATTTCAATTATCATTATTCATCATTTATTTTCACCAATATAGGTATTAGGTATAGGTAATTGCCCTCTTACAGATTTCTTGTGTTTTTGCTATTTTGTCACTTAAATGTTTCAGACAAATTGTAATACTGGATAAAGATAAACTAAATAAATACAAAAAACTTTTTTCAAATGATTTCATTTATTGAGAGGAAAAAAGCTAACCAACTTGGCCCTGGGTAAAATGTAATTAAAGTCAATAACTAGTTGTGGCACACTCTACAGCAACATTACGTCGACAGTTTGGTATAATTGGAAATTAGTCTTTAACATCACCACTGAGGATTTTTGGCCCACTCTCCTTTGCAGAGATATCTTAATTTAGCCATTTTAGAGGATGTTCAAGTGTGGGGAAAAGGTCAAACTACAATATTTGATTCACATTTTAATCTAGACTTTGGCTAAGCCACTCCAATACTTATTTTTTTCAGTCCCCCAGTGGTGGCCTTGCTACGATTGGATCATTGCCCTGCTGCATAACCAAAAGTGTGACTGGGCTTAAAGTCCTGTACTGATGGCTACACATTCTTCTGCAGGACGTTCTGGCAGAGAACACAATTCATGATTCCATCAATTATGGCAATTCGTCCAGGTCCTGAGGAAGCAAAGCAGGCCCAAACACTACAAACAACATGTTTGACTGTGTAATAGGAAAATAAATGTTTCTTGCTTAAATCTAACTAAGTTGTATGCTTGTCTCGAACTTTTGGGTTATGTTATGGAATCATGGAACCATTCCCTGTAATTAGCTTCATTTTGAAATGTTGTGCTAATTTTCATTATTTTTTTCATTCCTCTGTCCTTTTTGTCCTCCATGGATTGTCATGCGGCTAGCAATAAAAAGGTAAGCCAAAAGGTTTTCATTTTGTTGCTTATGATAATTGCAATGTTTATTTTTGGTGGTTAACGGGATTAAAAAGCCCAAATCCACTGGTCCACAAATCAAATCTCCTCTGGCCCTTTGCTGTGCCTAGAATTCCTGTCCACAAAACACATGTGGTGTCATGATGTAGGGTTGTTTGGTTTTTGGTTTCGAGTTTCTTCTTATGTTTTTCACAGTTACGGTTTTGACTTGTTCTTTTGTTATTATTCTTCTTAGATTTTGAATCATGCTTCTGCTATTTTCCTGGTCATGCTTTTGTTTTGTCGTCTTCATGTTTTGTCAAGTTTGGTTTTCGGATCTGGTTATGCTTTTGTTTCATGTTTTTCTAGTTATATTTCTGTTAGTTTGTTTCCTTGGATTTGCGTTCTGTTCAAGCCATGTTTTGCTCCTGTCACGTTGTGTTCTCTGTCAATTAAGTTTATTCGGTTCACCTGTCCAAGTTAATCTATCTCCTTGCTCCACGTGTACCATGCTCCATTTATACACACCTGTTCAGTAAGTCATCGCGGAAACATTTTTCATTCTCATGCTCATGTCTTGTTCTAAAACCAATTCTTGTTTTTTTGATCATGCCATGCCTGTCTTGCCTGCCAGTTTGTTTTGTTTCTGCCTCCTGCTGTGAGTGAGTTTTCATAATTAAACCTCTTTTTTTTCACTTACCATCACGCTGCCTGCTCGTCTGCCCTGTGGGGTCCAATTCCAAGTAAACCGTGACAGTATGTTTCCGCCAAACAAGGACCTCGCGGAGGAGCATCAGGCTAGCTCCATTGACCTCCTTACTTTCCTGTCTCGGGAGGCGGAGACGTCGTTGCGCCGTTCTGCGGGGCTGTCAGTGCCGCAGTCGGCTTATGATGGAACCAGGTTGGCGATTCCAGTTCCGGGGACAGGTCCCCTTCGTCGCCGTTCTCCGCCTCCTCCCCTGGTTGTGCACTCTGGTCCGGCAGTGAGGCCCACGTCCTCCTCCCGCCGCAAGAAACGCCGACGTGCAGCGGTTCCGGAGGTGGTTTCCCAGCCAGCCTACGTGAGGGCTGCAGCAAGTGAGCCCGATCTTTGTCTGCCACAGCACTGTCTGCCAGGCTCGCTGCACCTCCGCCCATGCCGTCTGCGCTCGCTCCAGCCCGGAGTTCTGGGGCAACACCTGCCGAGCTGGAGCAGCGCTTGAGGTTCACTGCTAGCCAAATCAAGATCCTCAGGACGACAGGTCTCCTGTATTCCTCTCCTGAGTTGATGGAGAGGATAAAGCAGATCGAGATGGAGTATGAAGCGGCAGTAAGGCTGTTTTACTGCCATCCTCCATCATCCACGGCAAGTCTTCAGGAAGCTGCTGCTGCAGAGCAGCCCACGTCAGGACTCCAGGGAGCTGCTGCTGCAGAGCAGCCCACGTCAGAACTCCAGGGAGCTGCTGCTGCAGAGCAGCCCATGTCAGACACACCACAGCCTCAGCCTGAGTCAGCCTCAATCCCCACCACACGGCGCAGAAGATGTCGTAAGAGGGATGCCCTGGCTCAAGTCATTGGGGGCCCCGGCGACGCCCCTGCTCACGCCACTGAGGGTCCGCGACGCCTCAGCCCCTGCTCACGCCACTGAGGGCCTCCACGTCTTTGGTGCAGGCCTGGTCGCCCGCCTGAACTCTGTGCCTGCTCGGGACAACCTCCTGGTCGCCCGCCTGAACTCTGTTTTTGGCCCTCCTACCAAGGCCCCCACCGCCAGCCCTGGTCGGGTTGTTTTCTTTTTTTTGGACTGGCGGGGGGTTCTGTCATGATATAGGGTTGTTTGGTTTTTTGGTTTTGGGTTTCTTCTTATGTTTTTCACAGTTACGGTTTTGACTTGTTCTTTTGTTATTCTTCTTAGATTTTGAATCATGCTTCTGTTATTTTCCTGGTCTTGCTTTTGTTTTGTCGTCTTCATGTTTGATCAAGTTTGGTTTTCGGATCTGGTTATGCTTTTGTTTCATGTTTTTCTAGTTATATTTCTGTTAGTTTGTTTCCTTGGATTTGCGTTCTGTTCAAGCCATGTTTTGCTCCTGTCACATTGTGTTCTCTGTCAATTAAGTTTATTCGGTTCACCTGTCCAAGTTAATCTGTCTCCTTGCTCCACCTGTACCATGCTCCATTTATACACACCTGTTCAGTTAGTCATCGCGGAAACATCTTTCATTCTCATGCTAACCAAGTCTTGTTTTTTTGATCATGCCATGCCTGTCTTGCCTGCCCGTTTGTTTTGTTCCTGCCTCCTGCTGTGAGTGAGTTTTTGTAATTATACCTCTTTTTTTTTCATTTCCCATCAAGCTGCCTGCTCGTCTGCACTGTGGGGTCCAATTCCAAGTAAACCGTGACATGTGGACCAGTTGTGTAAACTCCCACTAACACCCAAGCACCCTGTAGAGGCTGTAGAGCTGTTCAAGCGTTCCACAGCCAGGATGAATACCACAATGCTCCTCCTGAAGCCAAGATTCTACTATCAGCCAAACTCTTTTCTCCGATGCCCTGGCATAGGGATTCCCAGGAAAGCTGAGGAGTGTGATTGCCCTGTAGTTGGAACACACCATCCGGGGGGACCACCACCCCAGTCTGCCAGTCCAGAGGCATTGTCCCTGACATCTACACATTATTGATGAGGCCTGTCAACCATCACAGCCCTACAACATCCAAAGATTTGAGGTACTCAGGGCAGATCTCATCGACCCCCGAAGCGTTTCCACCGTGGAACCTTTTGAACACTTCGGTGACTTCAGCCTGGTGATGAACCAACTCCAGTCCCCAGTCTCTGCTTCCACCAGCGAAGGCATGATGGCAGGATTGAGGAGATCCTGGAAATACTTATTCTACTTCCCAATATTGTCCCCTGTCGGGGTCAGCAGCTTCCCACCCCCACTGTAAACCGTGTTGGCAAAGCACTGCAGCATTTACTGTTGTTTCCAAGCAGAATGACGGAGTCCCCTACTGGGGCACTGTCCAGCACCACCAACATGAATGCCAGGAAAGCCGGGTACTCCGCATTGCTGCTTGGCCCGTAGGCCAAAAAAACAGCCCGAGACCTCTTCCTGATCTGGAGGTACAAGGATGTGACTCTCTCATTCATCGGGGTAAACCCTAACACAAGATGACTAAGCTGGAGGGCGACAAGCAAACGCACCCCAGACTGCCATTTCTCCCCGCAGGCCACTTCAGAGTAGAAGAGAGTGCAACCTCTCTCAAGGAGCTGGGTTCCAGTGTCCACACTTTGCACTGAGGTGAGCCGGACTATTTCTAGCTGATATCTCTTAACCTCCAGCACAGGGTCAGAGTCCTTCCCCCCCCAGCGAGATGACATTCCATGCCACTAGAGCCAGTTTAATCATCCAGAGATCGGGTCATCGAGGTCTCTGCCTTTGACCGCTGGCCAGTTGTCTTAGCGCTGGTCCCTCAGAGTTACCCCTGCAGGGTTTCCCCTGCATGTGGTTGGGCCCACTGGGGAATAGCCTTGCATCTCCCATTCGGGCCTGGCCTGGCCGGGTTTCACGAGGAGTAACCCAGCAGTCAGGCACTTGCCGACGAGTCCCGTCCTCAGGCTTAGCTCCAGGGTGGGGCCCCAGTTCCGCCCTACCAGGCCTCATTGTACATGTCCTAATGGAGGCTTCTGAACCAGACATTATCTGACCTATCAATCAGAGCCTGTCTGCCATGGGAGACCCTACCAGGGGAATTAAAGCACTGGTAAACATACCCTCTAAAATCATTCAAGCACTCAAATCCCTTCACCACGTTAATGTGTCGGTTCAAGGAGGGGGGGTGGCAGTTCAAACTACTAACCTTAAATTAATTACATATTATTTGCTAATTATTTGTCCAAAATTAATGTATTTGTAATTTTGTATTGCATCTGTATCATGGAAATTTTGTAAATCCCAATGTTACAACAACTTTGCAAGCCAAATTAGAAAGGCCAAACCATTAATAGTGAGATGAAAAACAACAACTATAATGTCCAAAGAAGTATGGGGTTGGTTTTAGTCAAATGGCAGTTCGTCCTTGAACTGTTTTTGCACATGATGCACACTCTGTTTATGTACTTATTTGTGGTTCTGCATGTCTAACCACCTAGGAAGCAGTCTGCAGGGTTCTTTTGAAAAACAAGAAGTGGTATTTTGACTTAAAGCATACAACACTTTTGCCACTTTGCACATTTACAGTTAACATATACATTGCATCTATTTTTATGTGAGGCCATTCATGACACGGGAATAGATACACTAGTGTAAATAAAAGCACCTTGAAGACAATCATGCATCATGTCTGTACAATCAGACAGTATTTGAAATGTGTTTTTTTTCTGTGTGGAGGGTATATGAAGGATAAGGTAACTTGTGATGGGTTAACTCTGAAACTCCTCCTTTTTTTCCCTGTCATTAAAGAGATCAGATTAGCTGTAACCACAGGGGTTCGTCTATGGGTTCATCAAATGAAACATTTGTAAGCCTTCTCTTTAAAATTTATATTCACTTTTATTTTGACCTTTATCTTTATTTTACTTTTTTCTAATCAATCTGCTGGTTATTTAATTGATCTACAGAAAAGACAGAACATTTTTATAATTTCTTTTCATCTTGTTCCTCATCTCCACAGAAGCTCTTCCTAAAACTCAGGTAAAGACCTATTTTGATTGTGAAATGTAGTATAGGTTTGACTTTTTTAGGGTAGAGGTGGCAAAAAACAACATCTGAACTGCTAGATGAGGTGTTTGATAGGTAAAAGTGTAATGCAAGAACACAATGAATGATCTCTTTTGTCAGTTTGTAAAATAAAGGTAAGTCCCATGAGGAAGATAAATCTATGACATGCAGCAGTCCCATGCAGACAATAATAGGCTAGTTATTGTCATTATTCTAATGTTTCTGTCAACTATAGAAGTGGGAATTGCATTTTTTTCATAAATGTTTCACTACACATGTATATGTTAAGATTTGAGTTGCTGTCTTCGATCAGTTGTTTATCAGAAAATAATTTATCACTTCAAAACTTAAAAGCTCTCACTCCAGATTACATAAGAGCTACATTAATCCTGTGTTAAATGCTGCAGTTTCACCATAAAAGTTCAGACATTGAAAGCTCCAAATCTGTGCAACAGAAGGTTGTCAGGAGCAAATAGAAAGTGGAATTATTTTTATAATGGTTACCGCTACAATAAATACTATGTTTTGTCAGTACCACCCTCATTTTTTAATTATATATCAGGACTATAACATTATCAGCTTGTCAGTCAGTCAGTCATTTTCTACCGCTTATTCCATAGTGGGGCGCGGGGGAATTGTCAGCTTGTCATATTATTTAAAAAAAAGTTCTTAGTTATTCGCACTGAATGACTGTTTAAGAGGTGAAATGTAAGATTTAATTTCTTGATTGTTCCTTAGAATGTGAAATTAACAAGTTACAACAAGAGCTTTCTAGCAAGCTGACCTCAAAATTCAGTATGACAACTTTGCATATAAAGGTGTCTTCAGTCTCCGCTCAGTTTGTTTAAGGGTCCAATCAGAATTTGGGATTACAACTGTGAAAATCCAAATATTCCAGATCATGTTTTTCATTGCTGCTGTTTAGTGTCTCTATATTGTTTTCTGGCTTAGCAACTTTAAATATAAACACTGTTAGGGTAATATGCTGGAATTTCATTCTGAAGCATAATGTTATATGTTAGCGGAATAGATCTTACACTTAAGTGAGATGAATGACTATGATCGGAAACCAATAATCAGAATTTACTTAAAATGTCTTTGCAGGACTAAATGCTAAAGTTAGCAATGATGACCATGTGGACATCCCTGCTTTTGGTGTTTGGAGCTTCCATTTCTATTGCAACGGTAATGTAAACTGGGTGAAACAGGATATATGTGTTTCTTTAATCAGACATACTGTATCTGTACAGACATGTGAAAAAATTACCTGAAAGGTTTAATTTCTATCTTGTTTTCTTGTCGCAGAAGTATAGATCTGGGGTTGATCCTCTCATCCCACTGGACATGGCTCCAAAGTCTGTTGATGACATGTATGAAGGATGTGCAGACAAGATGGCGATCAGAGTCAAGACTGAGTTTCTAGGGAATGAGAAAAAGATAAACAAAAATTTTGCACTAGCTTGGAAAGAAGCAGAGAAACGGTACAAGAAACAGAAGCCCAAACATGGAAAGAAGCCTCCCACAACCCTGGAGAACGAACAGAAGATGGCCATATATGCCTATACTCTGGACAAACCGGAAATATATGCTGAATTCAACAATGCAGTCCGAACACAGAGAGATCAGTACAAAGGCACATTTCAATATCACTCACTGCACTTCTTCCTCACAGGCGCTCTTAAATTTCTCAACTCTCGCAAACCTAAGACAGAAAGATGCCTTACTGGTTACCGGAGAGTCAACAAAAAATACAACCTAGGCGTTCTCAGCAAAGAAGTTCGCTTTGGCGCTTTCACCTCCAGCTCGATGGGGGAGTACCCCAGAAATGAAACATTTGGCCATGAAACATGCTTCGAGATTTACACCTGTTTAGGAGCAGACATCTCACTGTACTCAAAGTTTGGAGAATCAGAAAGAGAAGTCCTGATTCCTCCTTATGAAATATTTAAAATTACAGACATAAAGAAGAGATCTGAGGACAAGAACCTTCCATGTGAGGTTGTTTTGAAACTAAAGAGCACAGAAAAAGCTCTTTCGAACTTAAACTGTGCATTTTTCCTTGATAACTGATCCAATGAATCTACATATGTCAAATTTTAGTGAAACATGCACAAAGAACAACCATAACATTAGATTTCTTTTGAGATTGATTTTAATATGAACTATTGAGATTTATCTAGCAAGGTGGCGCAGTTGGTAGCACTGTTGCATTGCAGCAAGAAGGTCCTGTGTTCGATTCCCGGCCGGGGGTCTTTCTGCATGGGGTTTGCATGTTCTCCCCATGCATGCGTGGGTTCTCACCAGGTACTCAGGCTTCCTCCCACAGTCCAAAGACATGCCTGTTAGGTTAAATTGCCCTTTGGTGTGTGCATGGTTGTTTGTTGCCCTGTAATAGACTGGCGACCTGTCCAGGGTGTACCCTGCCTCTCGCCCATAGACTGCTGGAGATAGGCACCAGCTTCCCTGTGACCCACTATGGAATAGGTTGTAGAAAATGACTGACTGAGATTTATCGAATCACAAAGACATAATTTCAAATCCAAATTAAAGCTACCACACATAGTTTCACCAAAGATAATCTGAGATGGGAACTTGCTTTTAACTGGTGTGTAAATGTTCAAAAATGTAAAAATAAACTACTGAATCAGCACATTTCATTGTAAACTTAAGAAATGAATAAATACCATGTACCCTGCCTCTCGCCCATACACTGCTGGAGATAGGCACCAGCTCTATGGAATAAACGGTAGAAAACGACTGACTAAATAGCATGTTTTGTGTAGCTACTATACTTCCCATGCATCTGTAAAACTTAGTTGTTGAATCATTTGGTCCAAATAAAATTTGTTGCCACGGCTCATATATGCCTACTTGAATTGATGTTATTTTAGTTTAGAACTGTTTGTTTATAGACTGTCGGACTATTGAACCTTAATGGTTTTAAGGTCTTTTAGTTATGTCTTTAAACTGAGTGCACATTGTTCTTCAGTTTCTTGTTTTCTTGTGGTTGAGCATGTCTAACCCTCTCAGGAAGTGGCCTGTACAAGCTTTTAGAGGAAGACGTGTCTTGACAAAATATTTAATCTCACTAAACACACTATACATAATTTTATTTAGCATTATTTACTATCAAACAACAACAGACTGATAAGAGACTGTTTTTAAAGGATTTATGACCCATAATGCTTAGTTGTACCCAGTACTGTAATAAACAATACAAAATAAAAAACATAAAAAAATGTACTCAACAAAGGTATCAACAGTTTTAAACTTTCAGACTTTTAAGAGAGAGTATAGATTTACCTTCAAGGTGAGTGAAGAAAAGAGACAATAGACATATCAATAATTATATACACACAGCAGGATAATCATGTAGGTGACCAAACCTACAAATAAGCACACTTAATTTATTTAATATAGCAGGAATTAAAATTCCACAAATTCCAACATGCCAGCTACTTTATAAAGACAGAATAAAAAAGCATTAAATCTAACCATGAGGAAACCAGGTCAAAGGTAATTTTAGATGTAAACTTGCTTTTAACTGGTGTACAAATGTTCAAAAATGTTAAAATAAACTAAGTTGAATTAGCACATTTGATTGTAAACTTTAAAAAATGACTAAATAGCATGTTTCATGTAGCTACTATACTTCCCATGTCTCTGTAAAACTATTTGTTGCATCATTTGGTTCAAATAAAAGTTGGTTCCACGTCTCAAATATGCCTACTTGAATTGATGTCAATTTTGTTTAGAACTGTTTGTTTGTAGACTGTCGGACTATTGAACCTAAATGGTTTGAAAGTTTTTTAGTTTCTCTTTAAACTGAGAGCACATTGCTCTTCAATTTTTTGTTTTCTTGTGGTTTAGCATGTCTAGCACTTTAAGGAAGTGGCCTGTACAAGCTTTTAGAGGGCAACGTTATAATAATGTTATTTAACAATATTTACTATCAAACAACAACAGGCTGATAAGAGACTGTTTTTAAAGGATTTATGACCTATAATGCTTAGCTGACCCTGACTGGTAGCCTGTCAGTGATAAAAAATTAAAAAAACATAAAAATGCACTCAACGAAGGTATCAACGATTTTAAACTTTCAAAGACTTTTAAGAGAGAGTATAGATTTACCTTCAAGGTGAGTGAAGAAAAGAGACAATAGACATATCAATAATTATATACACACAGCAGGATAATCATGTAGGTGACCAAACCTACAAATAAGCAAACTTAATTTATTTAAAATAGCAGGAATTGAAATTCCACAAATTCCAACATGCCAGCTACTTTATAAAGATAGAATAAAAAAGCATTAAATCTAACCATGAGGAAACCAGGTCAAAGATAATCTGAGATGTGAACTTGCTTTTAGCTGGTGTGCACATGTTCAAAAATGTGAAAATGAACTAAGTTGAATTAGCACATTTGATTGTAAACTTTAAAAAATGACTAAATAGCATGTTTCATGTAGCTACTATCCTTCCCATGTCTCTGTAAAACTATTTGTTGCATCATTTGGTTCAAATAAAAGTTGGTTCCACGTCTCAAATATGCCTACTTGAATTGATGTCATTTTAGTTTAGAACTGTTTGTTTGTAGACTGTCGGACTATTGAACCTAAATGGTTTGAAAGTTTTTTAGTTTTCTTTTTAAACTGAGAGCACATTGCTCTTCAATTTCTTGTTTTCTTGTGGTTTAGCATGTCTAGCACTTTAAGGAAGTGGCCTGTACAAGCTTTTAGAGGACAACGTTATAATAATGTTATTTAACAATATTTACTATCAAACAACAACAGGCTGATAAGAGACTGTTTTTAAAGGATTTATGACCTATAATGCTTAGCTGTACCCAGTACTGTAATAAAAAATACAAAATAAAAAAACATTAAAAAAATGCACTCAACAAAGGTATCAACAGTTTTAAACTTTCGAACATTTTTAAGAAAGAGTATAGATTTACCTTCAATGTGAGAGGAGAAAACAGACAATAGACATAGCAATTATTATATTCACACAGCAGCATATTTATGTAGGTGACCAAACCTATAAATGAGCAAACTTAATAACAGGAATTTAAATTTCACAAATTCCAACATGTCAGCTACTTTATAATGACAGAATAAAAAAAGCATTCAAATCTAAGCATAGGTGTACAAGAATAAGTTATTATTTGTTTGTTGTGGCATATAAATTAGGTCTTAAGAGACAATAACTACAGATTTATTTTATTAAATATCTAATGTGGTTATTTATATTTGAAAATAAGTACTGAATTTTTGGAGTACTTTAGTACTTTATTTTGAACTCTGTTCAAGTATGGAGATATACTGTAGTTGACTATAGCTAGGAGTGTTAAAATTGAAAGTGAGATAAGTGAGTATTCCCAAACAAAAAATGATGAATTAAACTGAATAATTTATATTAGTTTGATGATTAGTTGTACTTTATCACATGTACCTGCTCAGTTGTGCAGACTTTACCAAATTGTCTCACTCCAGAATTCATAATACCTACACTGGTCCAGCTCAAAATAAAGCAATGCTTCTTAAATTTTAGAAAGTATACTGGAAAATGCCAGTAATGCCTAGGTAATAAATGAAGTTTGTTCAGAACACCTGTGTTAAAATTAAATAATTCATGTTGATAGTTCAGCAGACCCTGAACTCAAACTAAGGTTTAAAAAACGAACTTCCACAGTTAGTGAGACATAAAGGTCTTTGGGAAAGCAGATGCTTGCGTGAAAATGAGAAATTTGAAAGAATGATAAGACACGTTCTATTATTTGGATGTTAAAAATTGGAAAACACACACTGATTGAACTTCCTTTTTGTGGTCATGTACCATAAAACCCTTGAGAAGACATCTGTTAAGGCCTTCGGATGAATAGAAGTGTCAAATAAAACACCTAAAAGCAGCATTAAGCCTAACGATCCTTCCTGCTTTAACATGAAGCTCTGTGATAAGTGATTATTAATGAATGTGTAATAAAGTCAATAATCGTACTAGTAAAAGCAATGTGTTTTGGGTGTTAGAGTTAATCAGACAAATGGGGACCTTGAAGTGCATAAGTTCTCCTACACACTGCCATTGATGATATTGTGGATGGCCTGGAAACAGTTTAAGGTTGACATATAGAGAGAAGCCACAACCTTCAATGCATGGAAAAAGATTCAGACTGTTGCTTAAGGACTGTGTTATTGAAATCTGCAATGGAAAAAAATATGTGCTGTTGTTCCTCTACTGATACAAGATTTAGATCTTTGGTATTGTGAGAAAATCATCAGCAGCTGATTGATTAGCTTGAAAACTCCTCCTTCTTTTTTCAGTATAAAAAGCCAAGTAGGGTTGAGGTGGGGAGAGGGTTTCCCGATTTTAGTCAGTCAAGATTTTTGAGTTCGTGTACTTTATCACTCATCCAACAGAAACCCTTTTTGAGGCATTCATCTATATAGAAACTCTTTCTGCATCTCAGGTGTGAGTATTTTTTGTTTTCTAAAACGCCACAATAATTAAAACTTTTTAAGGTATAATATTAGAAAATATAGTGTTAAATCTGATTGTTTGATAAGAAAACATGTAACTCCACAGGAAAATTGTACTACTGACATCACTAATGTAACAATGCAATTTAATGGTAAATTCAAAGTGGGGGTGAAATTTGCAACATATACTGATTATACACATGCAGTCAATTTTTATCATATTGTTGTTTACTCTTGACGTCTATGACACTGACAGGACATTTATTTCTGTTCATAACTGCTTTTTTAATACTTATGAACATGTCCAAAATTGTCTAAGTGGTCCTAACATATATGTTCATGCTACTATTGCTGTGGGTACAGTCTCCTCTGACGCTTCTACATCTCTGCTACAGCTGTCCATCATCACACTGTCAACTGTCAAAATTTGAAATATAAAGTCCAACCCTGAGCCACTGTTCAAAAATATGTAAAATGAACTGCACATTTTAAATTCATGTTTTCGTTGTCTGATGAGCTAACCCCTCCCTTCTACTTCCGTTTTTCTGAGGGGATTGCTCAATCCAGCTCTCCATCCAATGGGTCCGGACAACATTTAATCTGAAAGGTCTTACTATGCAGGTTTACTGATTAGATATTTGCCTTAACGAGCAGTTGGACAGGTGTACCTAATGGTCAGTAAAAGTATAAAGCCCAACCCTGAGTCACTGTTTGAAAATAAATAAAATGAACTGCAGATTTTAAATTCATGTTTACATTCATTAGCGCAAAATGTTGGTGTGGTCTTTGACAGTTCCATTTAATTTGACAAACTGATCAACTAAGTGGGGAAGAAGAGTTTTTTTTCAGATAAAGAACATTAGTAAAGGGAACTCCTACACTCCATCAAAGTACTTTGTAAAGTAAGTAATATCTTGATCATAGTTTTGCTTGGATTACTGCAACTGTTTGCTAGTCTTAAAATAATCTTCAGTTTAGTAGCTGCCACCAGTCCAAAATGGAGTTGCAAGTATTTTGCCTGGAAAGAAGTGCAAAGATCACAAGATCACATTGCATCTGTGTCAGCATCTCTTAACTCTCTTAGTGCTCATTTTAGAATCTAGTTAAAACTTTAAGGAGGCATACAGCTTTTCACCGCCCTCTCCTGGGGGTTTAGGTCACAGGCTGCTTCATCTGCAGCCTGTTTATAAACCTGTTGTACACGTAGAACCAACTGTGCACACACAGTGAAGAGATGGTCTGAGGTAACTGATGAAGTTGTGAGGGACTACATCAACCTCTGTGTGGACAACTCTGTGCCCCCAATACCAGTACAGTGTTTCTCCAACAGAAAGACCTGCATCAACCAGCAAAGGCAAAGGCCCTCTTCTTCTTGAGGAGAACCTTTGCATTATGGATTTGAACCAGTCCTTCAACAGGTTTGATCAAATATTCACCCAGTCCTTCCTGCAGCAACCCTGCTTATCTTCAAGCTCTACCTGCTTTTTATTCCCAAATTTCAAACCTTTAATCTCTCAGCAATTTCCACGTGGTTGGGGATTGGACCAGGAGAAAAAAAGGCATAACTATTTTACAAAGACTGATACAGTGACAAATATTCAACATGGTGCTCAACAAATGTTTTTCTTCTCTTTTTTTCAGGATTGTATTGTGAGACAAGATGGCAAAGCTGGCAATTTGGACAGTAGTCTTGCTTTCATTTGGATTCTGTAGTGGGTTTCTGCCATTACAGTGGATGAAGAAGGTGAAGGGTGCATAGTTTGGGGATTGCTTTAAGTAGTGCACAGGCATATATGAACAACATAAATACTCAGAATAAATAACACATTTATTTTGTTTTTGTTTAGAGCTCTTCATTCCCTCTGGATATGGCTCCAAACTCTGTTGATGACATGTACAATGGCTGTGAAGATCAAATGAACAAAATAGTAACGCCTCTGCTAAATAGGGAGAACAACGGGGAATTTAAAGATGCCTGGCTTAAGGCAGAGCAATACTATAACATGAAGTGGGCGAATACCAATATACTGAAGAAAGAAGAAATCATGGCTCTTTATTCATACACTCTCGAGAATCCACCGTTGTACGATGAATTCAATAAGGCAGTACGAACACAAAACCGTCAGTACAAAACAAATCAATTTAAATTTTACGCACTGCATTTCTTTCTCACTATGGCCCTGCGCTCTCTCAAAAGCAAGGCAAAAGAGTGTATCACCACTTACCGGAGAACAAAAAGCAAATTTGAAACGGATGTCAACAAAGAGATTCGATTTGGTGCTTTTACCTCCAGCTCGGTGGGTTCTTATCCTTCTACTAAATTTGGAAAAGAGTCATGCTTTGAGATTTCCACTTGCTTTGGAGCAGAAATCTCAAAGTTCTCCAGGTTTGAATCAGAAAATGAGGTCCTGATCCCTCCATATGAGGTTTTTAAAATAACAGACATAAAGAAAAGGTCCCTGATGAGCTGGAAACTTCCATGCAAAGTTGTCTATAAACTGAAGAGCACAAGAAATCCACATTCCAATTTAAACTGTGCTTTTCCAAGAATATCTGCCGGGATATTCGAGTCCAAGAAATAAAAGTAAGGCTTTGCAGAGATGGACATAATTGGACAGATTTTGTTTAGGATACGGGCAACCTGAAAGCTGAATTTATAAAAAAGCCAGAAAACATTTGATACATTAGTTAGTGCTACAACCATTAACTTTGTGTTTACTTTGCTTGCTATTGCATAAAAAGTTATCCCGAACCCATATTGCTGTGCTTTTTCTATGTCAGAACTCCTAGCCTGTCACAGCAAATTGAGACTTAAACTGAGTCAAGTACTACGGGTACGGAAGTCCAGAAATGCATAAATGATTATATAAACATGTCATTAGCTACATAAACTTGAAAACAAATACATATATAATTCACATTGAATTGAATAAAAAATCCAATAAACATGTTATATTTACAAATAAAGAATATATTAATACTTCAGCAGGTACTTTATTATTTCATGGTTGCGGGTTGCAGCACATCAGTTTGTTTCGTCTGACAGCCTCAGTAAATAAAGTCAAAGGGCAGGCCTGTGAATTCTAACCAATCATGTCAGAGTCTATATGGCAAGCTACAGCTTAAAACATTTTAAGGTGGACATCAGTAAAGCAACCATAATAACTTTACAAAATACAGAAAAAAGGATTCCAACATATATTAATTGCAACTTTTAATTAAACAATTTTACAGTTAATTACTTAATAATGTATTCATTTAATTATTTTCATCCTGTCTTCGTCGTATAGAAGAGGTTAAGCAGATTTCAACAAAACATAAATAAGTTTTGTCTGAATGTGACCCAAACAGGTCCAGGCTGTGTGGTTTCTATGTAAGTCGTAGAAGTTCGAGTGGCAACCAAATAA
This sequence comes from Girardinichthys multiradiatus, assembly GCF_021462225.1. Classification (NCBI taxonomy): domain Eukaryota; kingdom Metazoa; phylum Chordata; class Actinopteri; order Cyprinodontiformes; family Goodeidae; genus Girardinichthys; species Girardinichthys multiradiatus. Next base: position 34,794,778 of record NC_061798.1, on the reverse strand, counting down.
AAGGCAGAGCACTTTGTTTCTGTTACTGCATGAAGACACATTAAATTATTGACCTTTGACAATGATTAATTAATGAATTTCTGTAATTCTACTTTTAATGTATTTATGACTTGCAGAACTAATTGTTTTAACTATTTCTATATTTATTACATTTTGGAACTTTGGAGCTGAATACTCAGCTGAAAGCATCTTTGTGCCAAAAGGCAGTCATTCCTTACGACTGTCGCTACATGCTTGCTCAAGATACTAAGTCAATAACTCAAAGCAATTAGCTCAGCCTCATTAGATAGATAACGTTTTTACTGAGTGGCATAAAATGATGATCAGCATTCGACAATATTGAATTAAAATTTGATTTGAACTGTACTGTATATGTAACTTGATCTATATCTGACTGCATGACTGGATTGTATTGGATTATTATGATTCGAATTTGAAGGAAAATGTATGCAATGTGATTAGATATAAATTTGACCTGTTTGTCTTATAAAACAAGATGACATTTGTTGTTAATTGGTGGTCTATACATTAATTGAATTGAGCCAAAACTCTTTAAATGCATTTTCTCTACCTTTGTTATATTTCCTGATTGATTTTTCTGCTTAATAAACTTTACAAAACGAAGCATGAGCCCTGCTGAATGCATCTTAAAATTAAAGTTGTTCATAAGATAGAGACATCACTTTTTAAGAACTGAAACTGGTTCAAGTTTTGAAAATGTGATTGTTCTTTAGGTAATCTTTTTATGCTGCATACCCTTATTTTAAATGTCTTGTTTGAGATCATACTAGCATGACTTCTCCATTGTTAAGTTTTATTAAAGGTGCCATGCTGAAGTTAAGTTACACTCATTTCATTGAATTGTATCAAACAGTCAGGAACTGAACCTTTATAATGTGGGACAGCAGCAAGAAAAACCCAAACTGCATTAGATCTATCTTTGTATTTTATCTTAGAAATAAAGCACTATTTTAACAACACCCTGCGGGATAAATACCATGATGCACATGACCTATTTCACCTGTTACCTTCAGGCAGAAGGTATAGGACCACTAGAATGGCTCACAGTCTGTATCCTCAGGCTGACGGACATCTCCTCCTTTCTCTGCCCCCACCCATCATCATTATCTCAACTCTCACCATGACAATAACTGTGAACTGGATATTGCATTGTTGCAGCAACCTATTAATATTGCCTAAACATCTGACAGTTTTACAGTATATTTCTCTTCTCCTATCATGCCCTTAGATGCTATATTACTGTCTGTGTCCGCACTGATCACCATAGCCTAACAAAGTTATATTTATTCATTTTGCACCACTTTGCACTTTTACTGTGCAGTTGTATGACACTTCACCAAATTTTGTTTCTGTGTTTTGAATTGCTGGATCATGATCCAGCTCTAATAAAATACTTTGCCTTGTATAACAACATCACACCATTTTAAATGAAATATTTTGCAAAACTTTAATTTGTGAATTTATTTTTCAATTAATTAAATTTGTGAGAAATGAAATTGTAGGACAAACACAAGCAGTAATAAAGGCTACATAATATTTTTGAAAATACACAAAGGTGCAGTGCAGCCAATAGTGTTATTTCAAGTCAACATATCTAATGTGAAATAAGTTAAGTGTGACTTTAAAGTTTAGGAATGAGCTGTAGCTTGTTTTGTAGTCAAAATGGTTTAATGATCTGAGCTTTTTTGAATATTGTTACAGTGCTTAATTGTCAGGAAATCAAAGTTAATTTTTTTTATAATTTGACTAACCCCATATCAGTTATATCATTTTCTGTAGAATCTAAACTCAGTCCAATTCACCACAATCAATAAAGACAGAAGAGTCTTTAAAGGAGCAGTAACTCTAATTGAGATTATTTGCAGCTGGCACCAAACAGGCAGAACGGCTCGTCTTCACCAACGGTGAGTCTAGATGTGCAATAAAGCCAAAGAAAAGTCATTGTATTTTTACTCTTCTTTGTTAAAAACAACTAAAGAAATTAATGCAGTTAAGTGCAAAAGTAGACGTTTAAACAATTTAAATATGTGTAAACATATTGAGAGATTTGTTTTTAATTTAGTCAAACTTTGTAAATAAAATCTTCACATTTTATAAAAACCTGAATTTAGCGGTATAGAACTGTCTAATAGGGCTGCAGACTCATCAAACATGGCAAAGATGGTAGTTTGGACAGCAGTGCTGTTAATTGTGGGAGTCGCCACGGAAACTGCAAAGGTAAGCAAAATGAAATGATGGTCAATAATGGTGGAATACACATCTTATTGGATGATTACCAGATTTGTAATGAAATCTCTTCTCCCTGAATGTTTTTTATGACTTTTGGCAGAGCTTGTTTCAGCTGGACATGGCTTTGAGCTCTGTGGATGATATGTACAGGTCCTTCTCAAAATATTAGCATATTGTGATAAAGTTCATTATTTTCCATAATGTCATGATGAAAATTTAACATTCATATATTTTAGATTCATTGCACACTAACTGAAATATTTCAGGTCTTTTATTGTCTTAATACGGATGATTTTGGCATACAGCTCATGAAAACCCAAAATTCCTATCTCACAAAATTAGCATATCATTAAAAGGGTCTCTAAACGAGCTATGAACCTAATCATCTGAATCAACGAGTTAACTCTAAACACCTGCAAAAGATTCCTGAGGCCTTTAAAACTCCCAGCCTGGTTCATCACTCAAAACCCCAATCATGGGTAAGACTGCCGACCTGACTGCTGTCCAGAAGGCCACTATTGACACCCTCGAGCAAAAGGGTAAGACACAGAAAGAAATTTCTGAACGAATAGGCTGTTCCCAGAGTGCTGTATCAAGGCACCTCAGTGGGAAGTCTGTGGGAAGGAAAAAGTGTGGCAGAAAACGCTGCACAACGAGAAGAGGTGACCGGACTCTGAGGAAGATTGTGGAGAAGGGCCGATTCCAGACCTTGGGGGACCTGCGGAAGCAGTGGACTGAGTCTGGAGTAGAAACATCCAGAGCCACCGTGCACAGGCGTGTGCAGGAAATGGGCTACAGGGGCCGCATTCCCCAGGTCAAGCCACTTTTGAACCAGAAACAGCGGCAGAAGCGCCGGACCTGGGCTACAGAGAAGCAGCACTGGACTGTTGCTCAGTGGTCCAAAGTACTTTTTTCGGATGAAAGCAAATTCTGCATGTCATTCGGAAATTAAGGTGCCAGAGTCTGGAGGAAGACTGGGGAGAAGGAAATGCCAAAATACCAGAAGTCCAGTGTCAAGTACCCACAGTCAGTGATGGTCTGGGGTGCCGTGTCAGCTGCTGGTGTTGGTCCACTGTGTTTTATCAAGGGCAGGGTCAATGCAGCTAGCTATCAGGAGATTTTGGAGCACTTCATGCTTCCATCTGCTGAAAAGCTTTATGGAGATGAAGATTTCATTTTTCAGCATGACCTGGCACCTGCTCACAGTGCCAAAACCACTGGTAAATGGTTTACTGACCATGGTATCACTGTGCTCAATTGGCCTGCCAACTCTCCTGACCTGAGCCCCTTAGAGAATCTGTGGGATATTGTGAAGAGAACGTTGAGAGACTCAAGACCCAACACTCTGGATGAGCTAAAGGCCGCTATCGAAGCATCCTGGGCCTCCATAAGACCTCAGCAGTGCCACAGGCTGATTGCCTCCATGCCACGCCGCATCGAAGCAGTCATTTCTGCAAAAGGATTCCCGACCAAGTATTGAGTGCATAACTGTACATGATTATTTGAAGGTTGACGTTTTTTGTATTAAAAACACTTTTCTTTTATTGGTCGGATGAAATATGCTAATTTTGTGAGATAGGAATTTTGGGTTTTCATGAGCTGTATGCCAAAATCATCCGTATTAAGACAATAAAAGACCTGAAATATTTCAGTTAGTGTGCAATGAATCTAAAATATATGAATGTTAAATTTTCATCATGACATTATGGAAAATAATGAACTTTATCACAATATGCTAATATTTTGAGAAGGACCTGTACACTGGCTGTGAAGACAAGATGGAGCACAAAGTGAGGACTGAGTTTCTGCTGAATGAGAAAAATCAAAACAAAAATTTCTCCTTGGCCTGGAATGAAGCAGAAAAATACTACAACCAGAAATGGAGACCCAAACATGGAAAGGTCCCTTCCAGAACCCTGGTAAAAGAGGAGATCATGGCTATTTATGTCTACACAATGGATGAACCCAAAGTCTACCCTGAATTCAATGATGCAGTTAGAACACAGAACATGGAGTATAAAACCATATTCAAATACCACGCTCTGCACTTCTTTCTCACAAATGCCCTGAAAAGGCTCAGCACTTCCAGAAGTACTCTAAAAAAATGCCTCACTGGCTATCGAAGGGTCAACAGCTACTCAACAAACAGATTCGCTTTGGCTCTTTTGCCTCCAGTTCAATGCTTGGTTATCAACGCCCTTACAGATTTGGTGACAAAACATGCTTTGAGATTTCCACCTGTTTGGGTGCGGACATCTCATTGTACTCTAGGTTTGGAGAATCAGAAGCAGAAGTTTTGATTCCCCCGTATGAGGTATTTACAGTGATGCAGATTAAGAGGAGATCTGGGCAGAAAAATCTTCCATGTGACATTGTTTATAAACTTAAGAGCACGCAAAAAGCTTTTTCCAACCTAAACTGTGCTCTTGTCTAAATGGAGTGGACTCGCATATTTGGTGTCAATTTGAAAATATATGAAAATAAAATTTTGTTTCAGATTGGCATGTTTTAATCTTTCTTTCAATAAACACAAATTGGTCACATTTTAAGTGATCTACATATGCTAAAATATGAAAAGGGCTTAAGCATCACTATGTAAAATCTTGGCCTTTTATTTGTGTAAATTTAGACACATCACATGAATTTGAACTTCTTTGGATCACAAAACCTGCACAGAAAAAAATAAGCCAAAAGATTGTGTAATAAGGAAGAGTAAGGAAAAAGTTGATTTCTAAATCTCCAACTGCTGTATGCAATGGCAACCACATAAATTCTACATATGAAATTACTTTTGATTTATTAAGGAAAATATACAATTCGTAGGAGCAGTAATTTTTCCTGACAAATGAACTCACTTTTTAAATTAATGTAAAAGAAAAGAATACTAAACATTTTTTGTTGAAATAAATGTTCAAAGGGTACTGTTGAAGATGATTAGTGTCAAGGGGTATTTGTAGGCATTTTGTTTAGGGAATGGGTGAACTGTCAGAAACCCCTCTGCACCAAGAACTAAACGAAGAATATGTTAGAATGTTTTTATATATGTCTGAGACGATCATCAAAGCATAGATTTTTGTTTTTTAGACAAAGTCAGGAGAAATGATAGAAATGATACAAATACAGCTAAATTAATGTTTTGTTGAGTCACTGTAAAATGTGTTTTTTAGGGGTAAACTGTATTTATGCATTTCCCTGCATCATCTAACATTTTTATTTTATTTTGTTTTGTTTTAAACTTTGGATTACAGGTAATCAAATCTGAAACTTCAAAGTTACAATTTGAAATGCATTTCTTTTACCATCAATAATATAAAGTATTTCCATAGTAAAATGTCATAATGACAGGGACAATAGAATGTTTGGTTTATTTTTTTATTCCATTTATTCATACAGCACCAGTTAAGAAAATAAAAGATCTTTAGGTATTTTCCAAGACCAAGGTGCCTAATTAATTTGCAGAAATATATACCTAAATGAATCCAGACAGTTTCATATAGATGCCATACACACAAATTCAATTGTGTAGACGCCCATTCAGTCCCAGTTATAATCCAGTCTGCAGGAATGTTACAATGTGAATAGAGCTGGTTTGATTAAATGGAGTGGGTACGATGAAGCGTTTGTCAGTTTTCTGTGTTCAGAAACACAAATCAGCCAGGCCATCGGACAGTATGTGGAAAAAATAACTTTGTAAACATGCTGTTTATTTTCATTTATTAAAGTCTCATTTAGAATTAAACATAATGATAATATACCTGGCGACACATGTTTGCTGTGACACTGATTTGCTTTGTGTTGTATCACAACTTTGTCTCATGACAAACACATCTCTGCAATCCAGATGTTCCTAATTTTTATACATTGGCAGAGAGATGGATTTTGCTCACTTGTGATAAAGGTCACAGTTTTGGCCAATCATTTAGATGTGTTTCCAATATGTTCTGGAAGGTTAAAAACAAGTAAAAGTAACTGTATTCATAAATAAATGTTTGCTGACCTCTACTGGTTCAATAACTTACTTTGTGGCCTGTGATCTATAAGAGGCTATAATGACAAAAAAACTGTGGGTATATGGGTGCAAAATGACAACCCTTGCTTGGTGTGGTATAACATAAAATAATATTGAAAACCCAAAAGAGCTAAAAGTCTCTTTTTTAATCTTGGTTTAAAATCTATTTATTTAGTAAAGTTTAAACACACACAGTACTTAGATGATCACGTCTTAGCCATGTGTCATCATTCTTAAATTTTATATAATATTTAATGAATCAATTTTTTATGCATATATCATCTACACATAGGAGATATTGCTGATAAAGTACTTATTAAAATGAGAACAGGGAAATAAAATTAAAAAAATATAGCAAAAAAGACAGCGACAAAGGATAGCTGCTGGTTTTGACTGAATAAAATGAATCTTTATCTCAAGTTCAAAATAAATATTTCAGAAGAGCTGCTGATTATTTCTTTTGATCATTCTCATCTGTTTTATGGCTTAATTTCTATCCACAACCAGCAGTTGTTATGGTGGTGTTATGGGGTGCCTTTTTCCAGCAGTCATTGGGAGAAGGTGGGTTGTACCCTGGACTGGTCTCCAGCCCATCACAGGGCAACACACATGCAACCATGCACACACACTCACAAGGACAATTTAAAGAGCTGAACATATCAGTTGATGCTTTTTGAAAATCGGTTTGAAATATAAAAGAGGGAAAAAGAGTGCATTTAACTTACAATCTAAATTCATAATTTTAAAATAAGAGATGATGCCATCTGATTTAAAAAGCTAATAAATATTGGATAAAAAATAGTTTTCTATCTATTTTCTGCATTTCATAAATAATCTTTTACAAATTATAAACAACTGTTCAAGCAATATCAAATATTCATAAATATAAGTATAGATACCTTGAACATGAATTGTGTTCTTTTAGGTAGAAGACATAGTGCTCTTCTTCAACTGGCAGAGTGTAACAGAGGAGCCAACCCCAAAACCAGCATACAGAGGCTCACTGAACTGAGCTCTGAATCTGTGGATGAGCTCCATTGTATTCGATATTGAATAGAAGGCCAAAGTATTGCCTGCACAGTCCAAGTACACACCTATTCTTGTTGCCCTGGGAGCATCAGGAAGATCTTGGTCTGATTTATTGTGCCAGGCTGAGTACCCTGAATCAGAGCAGAGGAGACTCCAGGACTTGTCGTTGTAGCCCAGAAGGCTGTGTGAATTCTTGCCCTTACGACTGATGCTCTTGTAGGCCACACCTATGGAGAACTCCCCACTCCACTCGGCCTCCCAGTAGAACTTGAAACCAGACAGAGCCTCCTTGCACAGCACCTGGGAAAAGCCATCAAAGCGTTCTGGATGGTCTGAATAAAACTGGATTGTTTTCTTTCGAGTGACTCTCTGATTTCCATCTGACAATACAAGCTCTTTGTAGACGGTGTTTGGATCAAATGACAGCTTGCACGCATCTGAGAAAAACATCCACAGCACACATTATTATTCATCTGCAACAACTCTAAATACATTAAATAATTTAAATTAAGATGTGCACTTTACTGCTTTAAAAGAAAAAAAGTATCTTTTTTTTCAATAATACTATAAAGGCCCTTGAATGTTCACATTATTTACAAGTCCAAGACAAGTCCTAAGTCTGTAATTGGTAAGTCCAAGCTAAAACTCAACTCACCCTTTCATTTCAAATCAAAGGCAATTCCACAAACAATTTTAGGTTTTTCATTGAAAATCCAAGTCACAAGTCTCTGACTGGGATTTACATTCTCACATCAAATGCTTGACATTTATAATGTCTAAACCACAGAACTGTTGAATATTATACACTAAATTGAAATTATTATCCTTAAGGCTAATTTGACAGACAAAACCTTTCCAGAACATTTAATTTAACAATTAAAATGTAGTCACTACCTGCTGTGAATTCTTTTGAAAAATGAGAAAAGTATATTTTTAATCCTGCTGGAAATAGGGTAAAAAATATACTTTTAACGTTAAATACATTTTAGTGACACCTTAACTCTTTGTCAAATTTATGAAATTTGAAGTCATTTAGTTCACAGCTTTGTTTGAAAGACATTCTTCATTATGATGTTACAACAAACGTGAACAGGTTGTCATGAGTTATTAAAAGCCCAGGGAATGTTTCTTTTACTGACATGGAATATTAGAGAACCCATATGTACTGTCATGTGATATTAGCATAAAAACAGTTATTTGGAAACACTACAGTACCTCAAAACATACATGAATTATTCAGACAAATGATCTGCACTTACTGGTTTACTCTCACTTCTCATTACATGTACGAGTCTAAAGCATGTTGAAAGTCTATGTTTTTGTAACTGAGGTATAACTTGAGTCTATGTCTAACCCTTCAGTCTTCATCATCTGTAAATTGACTGAATCATAAAGGCCCACGTACATCTCAAGAAGTCTGTTCTGGATTTTGGCTCCTGAAAATCAACGCCGGAAGGTACTGTTTATAAAGATAATAAAAGACTTTTGTTAGATATAAAGGCCTGTCATTTTTTGTTCGTAAATAGCCAAATATAACTGACCTTATTATGCCTTACCTTTCAGACGTTTGTCCCCATTTCTGGGCAAAAGTATGTACACGGTGGTTTCACTGACTGTAAGGAATGTCTACATTAGTTTGGCTTGTCGCACGAGTTTACTTCAGTTCTGGTAGTGTACAAATATTTTCTACAGAAACATACCTGTCTTGGAGATCTTACTCAGTTCCTTTTTACAGATGTCATCTAGATTTTCTTTAATCTCTATGGCAGTTCTGCTTATCTCTCCAAAGGAGAACTGAGGATTGATGAGAACTTTGGGGACCATGGCCTCCGGGGGAACACATAGGGAGGGAAAAGTCTGTATAATAAGAAAGAGTAATGACAGACTTTTGTCAAGAGCTTTGAAACAAAACTTAGATTTTTCAAGACCCAGTTTCAACCCCTAAATAACTACACTTCAAATATGAACCTATTGTGGAAATGTAAATAAAATTTTGGACTGATGAGCATCAGTAGGCTGAATCTGGTTCTTTCATACTTTGGTCCAAATGAAGGCCTGACCTGATTATTTTCTGTTAGGAGTACTTTAGTATATAAGATATATCAGCAAACAGACGTGTATGATCCTCTGACACCTGCAGAAAGTGAATGTTGTCTTCTGTTTCAAGAATCTGTCGTAGCTCTGCATCCCGGCGCTGCAACTCCATTATCTCCTGCTCAAGGCGCTCAACGTAACCCTCAGCCTGTGTCATCATTGCTTGCATGTTGGACATTATCATCTGATTGATTTCAGACTTCCAGCGCTCGACTGCCTGCAGCATTTCATGGAAGGTTTTATCACTTTCAGTCTGTGCGCGCTGGGCAGCGTTCTGGAAAGAAAAATGAGAATTTATTTTATAAGACAAGGATATTTTGAAGTCCTGTGTACAGCGGTGAAAGAGAATGTTTTTGTGTCGTTTGATAATGTCTGATTTACTTTTAGAACGTCCACATTGTGCTTGAGCTCCTGCAGCTCTTTCATCCTCTCTGAAATGATGTGCTGCACGTTGGACTGGGTGACCACCAGAACTTTCTGAAAGAAAAAATACACACCAAGAAGTTATTTCACATTACTCTAAAGACAATAAACTTTTAACCTTAAACAATAGTTTTTCTCTTTAAACTACAAAATACGATTTGCTGTTGCACTTGCAGCAGAACAAAATTCTTTAAATAGTTTGCCACTTGGTGTTTCTTGCCTTCTGGTTGTCTTTTGCCTTCTAAATTATCCCATTACGGTGAACCAACAACTGGCCAACAATTGACCCAACAGAGACCCATGCATTTTTCTTCAAATCCATAACAAATGTTGAAACATCTTTCTCAATAATCTAGCCAATGAAAGAGGAAGGGTTTTATTTTACTCCAATGCAGAGCAGGTGAAAAGGCCCTTTGCACGTACGACCCTGATGTCACATCTGCATGTGCAAAATCCGCCTTACTTTCTTCCTTTTTGAGGAACTATGACTACAAAGAAAGACAAACTTGTGTTTCAGAACCAAGTAAAACAATATCATGTGTCCCTAATTGCATGGTGTTTTCAAAATATAATGGACTTTCCATGCCTTTCCAAACGATGCTGAATTAAGAAGATGGTGGTTAATGAGTATTCGGCGTGACAGGTTCAGCGTAACACCACGCAGCAAGGTCTGCAGTCTGCATCTTACTCCAGATCAGATAATCCAGCCTAAAACTGCTGGGGGGAGAAGGACGGTAAACAAAGGAGCTGTCCTGTTATTGTTTAAATGGAACGATTACTCTATACAGCTTCCAAGACCGGGTGTCTGGGACCGAGTGAGGAGACCTGAGCCAGATAAAGCAGCAGAAGCCATGGCAGTAAATGAAAACTGTAAGTTAAAAGAAGGAATAGAAGCTTTAAAGAAAGAGTTCGAGAAACTTAAAATTCAATCTACGTTTGGATTAAAACGATTCGCAGGGTTCGAAGATTACATTCAATTCTACACAAAGTAAGCTAATACACTGCAAACTAGCTAAACTCAACACAAATTAATAGTTTAACTTAAATGTGAACAGAGGTGGGCAGTAAATGGTTACATTTACTTTGAAAAGCAAAGTACTTGTAGGATTATTTTTACTTGAGTACAGTTTTGGTTCCTCAACCCACCTCTGTTTACTTCACTCAATAAAGAACAAGGCTACCCAAAATTGCAACAGAGACTTACTTACAGTTCATGTATAGTTCATGTTTGGTCATAAGCTTTATTGTACAAAAGTTATTTTTTTTACAAATGCGGTGAACGTCATTAATCATCAGCTTGGGCAAGCCCCGCAAGCACCTTGTATAGAAAGCTATTTTCAATAGACCGGAAGTAACCCCGCAGCATATCCCTGAACACGGAAGTTGATGTGCAAAGAGCCTATTCAGGATAAATGCTTTAATAATAAAAATAAGCAAAGAACTAACAAAAATGAGGAAAAGGCATAGAGACACAGATGGGAGATACTGAGATGATTGGCAGGCACATGTGGGATGAGTGAGCTTAATTGCCAAGTGGCAATGCAAAGGGAAGGCTGAGCAACAATAGAAAACACTTAACCAATGATAAAGAACACAAGCTGTCTTTCCATTACAAATGTACGCAAAACTTTGTCGATATTCTTTACGGTTTTATCTTAAAAAGTCCCAAAATGGTCACCGAGAGTTTACATCTTTGTTTAAACCCAAACGGAATTCTAAACCAACTTTAGTTTGGGGAATCATGTGGGGGGTACTCTGGGAGTATGGGGTACCAGACCCTCTGATATGGGCTGTTAGGTCACTGTGTGAATGGTGTCAGAGCTTGGTCCGCATTGCCGGCATTAAATTGGACTCGTTTCTGGTGAGGGTTGGACTCCAGCAAGGTTGCCCTTTGTCACCGATTCTGTTCATAACTTTTATGGACAGAATTTCTAGGCGGAGCCAAAGTGTTCAGGGGATATGTTTTGGTGGCTGTAGGATTGCATCTCTGCTTTTTGCGGATGATATGATGTGGTCCTATTGGCTTCATCAGCTTATGATCTACAGCTCTCAATGGAGCAGTTCGCAGCTGGGGATGAGAATCATTGCCTCCAATTCCGAGGCCATGGTCTTGAGCCGGCAAAGGGTAGAGTGCTTTCTCCTGCCTCAAGTGGAGGAATTCAAGTATCTTGGGGTCTTGTTTACGAATGAGGGAAAAATGGAGCGGGAGATAGATAGATGGATTGGTGCTGCATCAGAAGTGATGCCGGCGCTGTACCGGTCTGTTGTGGTGAAGAGAGAGCTGAGTCAAAAAGCGAAGCTCTCAATTTACCGGTCGATCTATGTTCCTACCCTCATCCATGGTCATGAGCTTTGGGTCATGACCGAAAAAACGAGATCACGGATACAAGCGGCTGAAATGAGTTTCCTCCACGAGATAGGGTCAAAAGCTCGGTCATCCAGTACGGATTTAAAGTAGAGCCACTGCCTCTCCACGTCGAGAGGAGCCAGTTGTGGTGGCTTGGGCATCTGGTTATGATGCCTCCTGGACGCCTCCCTGGTGAAGTATTCCGGGCACGTCCCACCGGGAGGAGGCCCAGAGGAAGACACCGGACACGCTGGAGGGACTATGTTTCTCGGCTGGCCTGGGAATGCCTTCGGATTCCCCCGGACGAGCTGGCCCAAGTGGCTGGGGAGAGGGAAGTCTGGGTCTCTCTGCATAGGGTGCTGCCCCTGCGACCCGACCCCGGATAAGTTGAAGACAATGGATGGATGGAATGGATGGATGGATGGACATTTCAATTTAATTCAATTTAATTAAATCCACACAAATGTAATCCCAAGACACTTTAAAAGAAGACAGCTCCAATTTATTCACAAAAATATATAATGTGTGTAGAATTATGTTCAGTCATAGAAGGTTTCATCATAACCAGTAAGCAATAGATTTGATTTCAATGGCAAAGCTACAGGGGTTGGACAATGAAACTGAAACACCTGTAATTTTAGTGTGGGAGGTTTCATGGCTAAATTGGACCAGCCTGGTAGCCAGTCTTCATTGATTGCACATTGCACCAGTAAGAGCAGAGTGTGAAGGTTCAATTAGCAGGGTAAGAGCACAGTTTTGCTCAAAATATTGAAATGCACACATTATGGGTGACATACCAGAGTGCAAAATAGGACAAATTGTTGGTGCACGTCTTGCTGGCGCATCTGTGACCAAGACAGCAGGTCTGTGTGATGTATCAAGAGCCACGGTATCCAGGGTAATGTCAGCATACCACCAAGAAGGACGAACCACATCCAACAGGATTAACTGTGGACGCAAGAGGAAGCTGTCTAAAAGGGATGTTCGGGTGCTAACCCGGATTGTATCCAAAAACAGAAAACCACGGCTGCCCAAATCAAGGCAGAATTAAATGTGCACCTCAACTCTCCTGTTTCCACCAGAACTGTCCGTCGGGAGCTCCACAGGGTCAACATACACGGCCGGGCTGCTATAGCCAAACCTTTGGTCACTCATGCCAATGCCAAACGTCGGTTTCAATGGTGCAAGGAGCGCAAATCTTGGGCTGTGGACAATGTGAAACATGTATTGTTCTCTGATGAGTCCACCTTTACTGTTTTCCCCACATCCGGGAGCGTTACGGTGTGGAGAGGCCCCAAAGAAGCATACCACCCAGACTGTTGCATGCCCAGAATGAAGCATGGGGGTGGATCAGTGATGGTTTGGGCTGCCATATCATGGCATTCCCTTGGCCCAATACTTGTGCCAAGGACTACCGAACCATTCTTGAGGACCATGTGCATCCAATGGTTCAAACATTGTATCCTAAAGGCGGTGCTGTGTATCAGGATGACAATGCACCAATACACACAGCAAGACTGGTGAAAAATTGGTTTGATGAACATGAAAGTGAAGTTGAACATCTCCCATTGCCTGCACAGACACCAGATCTAAATATTATTGAGCCACTTTGGGGTGTTTTGGAGGAGCGAGTCAGGAAACGTTTTCCTCCACCAGTATCACGTAGTGACCTGGCCACTATCCTGCAAGAAGAATGGCTTAAAATCCCTCTGACCACTGTGCAGGACTTGTATATGTCATTCCCAAGACAAATTGACGCTGTATTGGCCGCAAAAGGAGGCCCTATACCATACTAATAAATTATTGTGGTCTAAAACCAGGTGTTTCAGTTTCATTGTCCAACCCCTGTATATATAAACATCGTTTGACTTTAGTCAATGATTTGTCTCTTTATATGCAGAATTTTGACCATTTTGTCTGAGATTAGACCAGGCTAAACTGCTTAGTCTAAGCTTAGCCTATATTTAAAATATAAAATTCAGATATTCCACAAAAAGTCTGTTGACTACGCAAACATGCAAGAAAGCATAAGCCAAATCACAAAAAGAGCTTAATTTGATTTTGTATTACAAATAAATGTAATCCTATTTTGAGTATTTTGGTAAAAACATAAATGTGTGTTGTTTCTTTTGTCTTTTTTTTATTGTATGAAAAGCAGAGAACTGCCCTGTTAGTAAAGAGTTAGCCTGGCAATCAAGAGGTCCCGAGTCAGCTAAGGTTTTTTATTTGTTTTGTGTTGCTCAAACCAATATTTGCTAAAACAGTGTATATTTAGGTGTCTAATAAAAAATCTCAAACCACTTCTAGACATTAAAAAACTTTTTACTTTTAAAACAGAATTTAAATTTAGACAGTTTTAGAAATTTAGTCTAGAACAGGGGTTGCGTTAACCGAATATTTTCCTTTTTTGACCAGATTTTTTAAACAACAACGGAAACATCTGTAGGCTGTCATTTTCAATATGAGAAACGGATTTGTCTGAAAATGGATAGAACTCACTTGTTTCTCAACACGCTCTTCTTCTGATGAGCTAATGTTGTGGTTGCGGTGCTCCCTGACAGTACACAGCACACAGATGCACATCTGGTCCGAGCGACAGAAGAGCTCCAGGCCTTTCTCATGGTGGGGGCAAATCTTCCTGTCCAGGTGGCCTGTCTCATCCACAAGCTTGTGCCTCTTGAATGTGGATGATTCATAATGAGGCCTGACATGAATTTCACAGTAGTATGCAAGGCACATCAGGCATGACTTGACGGCCTTGTTGCGGCGGCCAACGCAAAAGTCGCAGTAGGATTCACGGTGCAAGTAAGGAAAGGGAGTTAGCTCTGAAAGCTGCTGATGCTGAACATCTGGCACGTTACGTCTCAGGACAGGTCGTGGTGTGAAAGTTGCACGGCACTGAGGGCAGCTGTACACACCCATGTGGTCAAACTGATCCCAATATATCTTGATACACTCCAGGCAGTAAGTGTCACCACAGGGAATAGTGACTGGGTCCCTTAGTCCATCAGTACATAGTGGACAGAAAGAGTCTGGTGGTAATGGGAAACCTGAATCAGCCATGATCTTTAGCAAAGGTATCCTGTGAAATAAGATATGCGAATCCCAACAAGTTGTCGAAGTCTGTATGTCAGTATGTTAAAACAAACAGTCAAATGCTCCCAGTCAGAAAAAGGTCCACAAAGACTAATTAAATAGGTGCCACTGATGCTACCAGTCCTGTAAGGACACTGTGCTATTTTCTGCTGACATTTAAAGGAAAGGCTTTGTTTGCCAACAAACAGTAAGCGGATCTTTTCCCACACAACGTGTTTTTCATTTTCTGAAAGTCCTGACATTGCATCTTTCATGGAATTTACTTTTAAACATGAATGTTACCTTAACTCACAAAGTAAGGTAAAATAATCAGCAGAGGAAAATATTTTCTACATAAAACATTTAATTAGGTAACTTCTGAAACTAGTTGGCTGCACCGGCTATTACAAGGGGACAGAATACAAACGCATGTCGCACTTTTGACTTTCAAAAATCATGTATCATTTTCCTTCCACTCGAAAATGATGTACAAAATTGTGCTGTTTTTTTACATGAAATCCCAATAAAATACACAGAATTTTGTGGTTCTAACATAGCAAAAAGTCTAAAAGTTTAATGGGTTATTAATAAATTTGCAAGGTGCTGTGCATAGAAGTCAGTCTATGAGATATTCATTGTCCAAAAACCGTTTTTCATGAAGATATAAAGGTAGCACGTTGCAGGGTCTAATAGTTTGAACCAAAAGTCCTTCATAACCTTGAGCTTTCCATGTGACTGAGAAATGAATATGGTGGTGTCTGATTCCAAAACAAGCTGATCGGTTTGTCGTGAACAAAGCACATGACGTGGGTTCTCTCAGGAGCCAATGTGGATCCTAACAACAAGGTGAAACAAATCTGGATTACATAAGAGACAATAAATGAAATAAAATAAAAATAAAACAATACATTTTTCATTTGAGTCTCCTCTGAATGTTTTCTTTGACACACTAACAATTGTGTGTAAAGACTATATGGTAAGCTTTGTCATAAAGATTGACCTCACAAGAGATATCCTGGGATTCACTGTCCAGCTTTTCAGCTAATGTAGCCTGTAACTGTGAAATAAGGAAGGATTCATGGCACTGAGGGCAGCTGTACACACCTATGACATCAGATCAGAGGGTAGTTTATTGGTTACATCAATCAAATTCTTCTTTACCTTTATATACATAATTTACCTATGTACCTACAATGTGGCAAAATGTAGGCATACACACATGCTCTATAAGTACATCATCTTACATTTTTACATTACTGTCTATTGTCCTTTCTTTGAATTATACATTTTCTTGCAATAATGAAATGAATAATAAGCTTTTGCTAAATGTTTTCCACTTATTCACCTATAGAGGTTTAACATGTTTTTTCTTAAACAAATGTCAAAATCTCAAATAAAAATATCTTGTAAGACAATGTTTAAGCAACAAAAAGTGTAAGATATCAATACATATTTCACATATCTCAAAGAACATCGGTTATGTTTCAGACTTTGTTGTGGCCAATTTACATGTGTGAATGATGTTTCACGCTCACTGAACTTTTGCTTTATAAGATCAGATAGATAAATTATGACTGGGTTACCCCATGAGAAATGAATTGTTGCTGCATCATTTTGAACTATTAGCATTAAATACCTTTTTGTCTTTCCATTTATAGCATTATTCTGAAGCTGTTTGTTTAGGATCAGTGTAGAGCTGCAAATTTCATGAATTGCTTGCTACATTTTGATAAGCTAAGAGGTTGATTGAAATGTCCCATTAAGTGCCAGCTTTCTGTTATCTATGCTCTTTGTTCTATGAAAGGCTTCTCTCATCTTTTCCCAAACAAGGGAGTTCTTGTTAAAACAACAGCTGGAGAAAAAAAGAGAAAGCAACAGAGTTGAAGAGGAATAGATGGGGACAGCAGACAGATGTGTTGCAAATGTACTGGCAAAGAGGGGGGAACATAGAAGAATAACAGATATTCCTTCATAGAAAAAAGTGTTTTTATGGCTTGTATCTCAAAACCAAACATCATCTAAAAATGATGGAAAAATAACGGAAATAGAATATTTAATAACTTAGCGAGTTTATTTTGGAATTTTGAAAATACATCTAAACAATGTCTCAATGGTTCATAAGTGTTGACTATATTTAGTAGATATTTGACTTAAAGTGAAAATGATTACCATGGCTAAGTTGTAGACATATTAAGGCTTAATGAAAATCTGTTTTAGTCAAGACTGACTAGCATAAAAAAGAAGGAGCGACAGCAGCGTGTTTTTAAAGCAGGATCTCTGTCGTGATTTGACGTTGTTGTGGACCCAAATTGCAAGTCAGATGCATGATGAGAATGTATTTTAATGATGCAACTGAAACAGTTACAGGACACGAGGAAACACAAAGGACAATAGTCAACAAAATAATCCAGCGAAGATGGAACAGAACCCAGGAACTTAAATAGAGCGTAGATGTAATTAGCTACATGAAAACCAGGTGAGTACAATCAACAGAATGCAGAGCAGCTGAGGGAGAAACTAAGCAGGAAACTGAGGAAAGGTAGGCTAATGGGAAGAGAATGGATCTAAATACAAACATAAGAAGAAAACAAAAACAGAAACAGCTGTGGATCATGACACTCAGTTACTAAGGGAGTGCTTTACTAACTTATCTATTAATCAGGATACCTCTCTATTCCTAAGTAATAGCCACGTAACACCAAGACCAAGAAGCTGTTTTGTGTATGTTATTTTTTAACATGTTTATTTCCCAATGTAAATTATGAAAGTTCTTCTGCCTCGACAAGAATCTGTGATGTGTCCTCTCATTGCTATGAACAACTTAGTGGTAGAGATGTGTGTAGTATTTGGGTATAATTTTGATAATTAGGATTCTTGCTCATTCTTGCTACATTCTGTACACCTGCATAACTGCATAACGACACATATTAAAAAGCTAGATTTCATCCGTCAGTAGGGTGAAAATATGTCATGATATTTATCACAATTCTTTAGATTTTTCACCCACAAACAAAAAATAGAGTACTTTTCACACTCTCATATTATTACAGAAATATCACAAATGGAAACTAGACAACATTAGTCTCATGAGTCATAGGTGTTTTGGTTTTCTTTTGTTGGTGTTTTGATCATTTCCTTGTTATTTATTATGTTCTTGAAGTCTTGCCACATTCCTGTTAAAATTTCTGTCTTCATTTTTATTTGTTTGAAAGGTGTTTCCACATTAATATATTAATTTGTGTTAAGTTTCTTAATTTATTCACTACAGCATTTACTTTTCCTGGATTAACATGTAGCAACAGTCGACTGTTGCTTGCATTGTGTTGCTGACTTTGCAGCGATCCCTCATACTAAGCATGCAGGTAGCAACAGCAAAAAGAAAAACTCCCCTTTAACAGGAAGAAATCTCCAACAGATGCTGGCTCAGTGTGAGCGGCCATCTGCCACGACCAGCTAGGGGTTTTAAAAGATAGAGCAAACACACAAAAATAGAAACTCAGAAGCACTGATCCGGCAGTACATTTTATGTTAAAGAAAAGTAAAAAGTTAATGGCATTAGTAGCTCCTCTAGTGGCTTCATCTAGGAGAGAAACATAGCTTAACAAATAAGCTCTGAACCAGTTTTCAAGCATAAAAAAAAAAAAAAGGAAAACAGAACTGAAATACAGTGGCTAGTGTATCATCTATAGAAGAAGAACATGAAATTGTTGGCAGCAGGAGCCCAGTTGATGCCCTCCTCTGGGAAGGTGTTACAGCTACAGAAAGCCAGGCCAGATGTACTGTTGCTCCTACAAAGATAAAAAAAAAAACATAGAGAGAACACAAAATTAAAAGCTGAAATAACAGCAAACAATGCACACTTGTAGTTGTAGGAGAATGTAGCAGAAGCTGGATAAGTGGCCATTTTCATCTCCACCAGCCTAAGCCTATAGCAGCATAACTGCAGAGATAGCTCAGGATAACCTCAGCCCTCAGCCACTATAAGTATAAGATTTAGCAAAAAGAAAAGTTTTAAGCCTAGTCTTAAAACCAGACAGGTTGTCTGCCTCAGGGAATAAACCTGGTAGCTGGTTCCACAGGAGAAGAGCCTGATAACTAAAGGATCTGCCTCCAGTTCTACTTTTAGAAATTCTAAGAACCACCAATAAACCTTCAGTTTAAGTGTGAAGTGCTTTTGGGAACATATACAACAATCAAATCTCTGATATATGATGGAGCTTGATCATTAAGGGCTTTACATGTGAGAAGGAGAATTTTAAATTGTGGTCTGGATTTAATGGGGAGCCAATGAAGGGAAGCTAAAATATTAGAAATATGATATCTCTTTTTTATTTTCATCAGAACTCTTGCTGCAGAATTTTGGATCAGTTCAAAGCTTTTAATTGCTATTTGTGGACTTCCTCATCATGAAGAATTACAACTGTCCGGCCTTGAAGTAACAAATACATAAACTAAGCTGGAGGAGTGGCAGAACAACTTATGGGAATAACCTCTGTATTTGTAAATACCTGCAATCATTGTCACTTTAGCACAATCACCTTCTTTTTTTTTTTACTGAACATAAGTTATTTTATTTTATTCTATTATTCCTACATTATTTTTGCACATTTACAGGGTTCTTTGATTGCACATTTGAATTATCTGCACCCTACTTGTGTGTTACTAAGAGCTGCTGTAATAAGTTAATAACTCCATTATAAGATCAATGAAGTCTATCTTTTCTGAACTAGTTTTAACAAGATGAAGATGTCTTGAGTTCTAGTTCATTCCTTTTTGCATTTCTTTTGCATGATTTACAAACGTTTGGGTTCCTTAAAATTTAATATAAAGCTCTAAATTCCGACTATATAGATGTATTATTTTCTCATGGGCAAATTAGAGCTACATATAGCTTGAACTTTGAAATCCTGTCTGAGATGCTTTAAATCCCTCTGACAAAGTGAGTCTTTACAATGAAGCATGAAGCTAGTGAGCCTAAACGGACACTAGAGGGAGTGAGCACCTATGACGTCATTGAATGTGCTTGCCTGTACTTTCTCCCTCCTCCCATCTCAACTCCTCTCAGCCTCTCTCCACTTGCATCTCTGTATGTCGCATCTCTGAAAAATCTGGGAGTGGCAGGAAGGAGAGCCAGAGGACAAAGAGAAAGGCAGTAGTGAAGCAGCTAAATATTTACGTGGCATCACTGCATTTACAACAGCAGGTACGTTTTATGCTTCACGTTTCAGGCATCACCGATATAGCAGAAGTCCTTTTAGGAATATAATGAAAGTCAGGAAATTATCTTAAATGCTACAAACCAGCTTTGAGGCTAGTGGTTACAGGGTATGTAGAACAACTGTATACTTAATTTGTGGAGTAGTACTGAGGAATAGTGCATGCTTATTTTTAGTCTTTTTTATTAGTTTAAAAGAGATTTAGCAATATCACCAAAATGTCACATTTCTAAGCAGTGTTTATCATGATGTTTATATTTGTAGATATAGGAAGATAAGGTTAGGTGTATGATATTATTTCAATGCATGTCCTGCAGGTATGAAATTGTCCTTTACTGTAGATTCATATTTATCGGCTAATGAGACACTTTACATTAACTGTCCATTTGTTAATACTAACAGCAACTGTTATACAATTTTATTGTTTACACACACTAAACTGTAAAAGAGAAGAAGAATAAATGCACTGAACGGTTTTGTATATCTCCAGATTGAAAAGCAGAGAAACCATTTGGAAACAGACTTAATTTTATTAAATTGGCTTGAGTGCAGCTGCAGTAACACTGACATAATGACCGATGTTAGGGTTGTGTATCAGTGTATGTGTGCATAAATGGAAAGGGAAAATGAAAGTGGTCATTATGTCTGTCATTTTTCTGGCAAGCAAACAGCTAATTATTCACCAATGTTCTTATAATTTTAAGTAAGACTTGAAATTTTATAATTTATCTTTAAAAAATATAAGGCAACTTTGGGAATTTTTTTTGTGACCTTTCATGCTGAAATTGCATGGGAGATATGTGAAACACATGTACAAAAACATACATCTTTCAAATGGAAAACGTGATTTTAGAAGATTTGGGTGGTACCTTCCCTGCCTGCTTTTATGTCATTTCTAATAATAGTTTTATAAAGGTTTGAGAACTAAATCCTGACTTAGTGTGTGTTTAAATAGCGGCTTGCCATATGGATACTGCAACCCTATAATTGTGTTTTATTGTGCAGTACATATAGCATGAACTTAATACTGCTACTGGGTAATTTAGTGCAAAAGGGATGCTTTCCAGCAGAAGTCACTTAGTTAATTGCTATCATGCTGAATCCACCATTGTTTGTGGTAATTTTCAGCACCACTGTAAAAAAAGTAAAGCTGATGCTTAGGGATGTAATACATTTATGTTATTAAAGTGTTTTCAAATTATATTTTGTAATAACATGACAGGGTCAGGGTTAACACATGGAAAAATGTTCCACATGTGTGGGTGTGGCAACTAAAAGCTCATTTGAAATTAATTATAGCAAAATGTAGAACAGGTGAAAAGTATTTATCTTGCATGTGGAAATTTGTCACATGTGAAACACGTGGATAAAGATTTCACATGTGACAGCAGAAAGCACAATGACATTAATTACAGCAAAATATTTAACATAAACACATGATAAAACATTTCACATATGGAAATGATATTGTGCGGTAACATGAAATATGTGAGAAACAACCATCAAAAACCACATTGGAAAATAATTACAGTAAAATGTGTACAGTGTGAAAAATGTGTGTAAAACAGAGAAAAACTGTACACATGTAATGCATGGTTTTCATATTTTAGACATTTTACTAGAATAATGTTCACATAAGCTTTTTGTTGTTTCACATGTAATGCCATCATGTGGTAAACATTGTTGTGTTATTTCTGTACTCCAAAGCTGCTTTTACTCTTTAATTGTCTGTTAAAGTGTTCAGAGAATGTTATCATATAACTGACATGAATTTTGCATAATCAGTTAATTATTATTTAAAGGGACACTTTTCTGTAATAAAAATGTATATGCCTGTCTTAGAATGGCAGAGGGCACAGTGTCTATGGCTGAGGTGGAGACTTCCTTCCAGAAGTTTGCAGTACATGGAGACACCAAAGCGACTGGAAAAGAGATGAATGGAAAGAACTTTGCCAAGATTTGCAAAGACTGTCACATTACCGACGGCAAGAACGTCACCACTACGGATGTTGATATTGTTTTCAGCAAAGTCAAGTAAGACTGAAGCCTGGAGCAATCTTTTCAAAAATATTTATAAGTCAGTGATATGTCCCAACAAGAAAAGGCACTAAAGTCACTTTCATATTTGGTGTATACTCATGTTTATTTTTCTGAATAAATCTTCGGTATTGCAATTACTATTTCACACAGTCATAAAGACGTAAAATAGACCATTTTAATTTATTTTATTAAAAGCTATGTTTTGATCATAATTATTGTAACAACTATCCTTTTTATATAAGCAAAACATATCCCCTTATAGATTATGTTATTTATATTTATGCAGGTCTAATTTTGTCACTTTCTCTAGAAAATAACTGGCAACACTTTGTTTCCATAGGGCAAAGTCAGCTCGTGTCATTACGTTTGAGCAGTTCAACCAGGCCCTGATTGAGTTGGCTCCGAAGCGTTTTAAAGGCAAGAGCAAAGAGGAGGCTGTTCAGCAGCTCTATGGCCTCATTATTGGGAAAGAACCTGCCAATGCTGGAGTCACTGTAAGTATTAGGTCATAATCACAACAACTGTACTCTTACTTTAAATTCATAACCAGTTTGTGTGTGTGTGTGTGTGTGGGGGTGCTTATTTAACATAAAATTTGAACATTAAATTCAAACTAAAGACGTCAAAACTATTTTTTAGCAACCATTTGATCACTTCTTGTATTCTCTTTTTGTTGAATCTTTTTATTTAGCTGTTTTGCCCATGTAATGAAATTCAATTCAATTCAGTCAGTCAGTCACTCTGACTGACTAAGTTCAGTTCAGTTATATTCAATTCAGTTGTATTTATATAACGCCAATTCACAACACATGTCGTCTCAAGGCACTTCACAAAGGGTTTGTAATGGTGCGGAGTTGTTGGGCAGGTGAGATGAAACTACTGAGTGTTAGAGTTTGACCATATTAGAATGGGCTATGTGTAGGGGTACTAAGTAAAATAATAAACTGATAAAGTTTGTCCATTTAGAGCCCACTGATGGCCATTGTTGTACTAAAAACCACAAGGATTGGGATACCTCTCTCTGTCTGATTATAACCATTGGAAAAGAGAAGGGGTCGCACAGGTAGCAGAAATGGAGGGTGTGTTTGCACCTCAACCATAACTGAGCCGGTTTAGGCAAAACCTGACTCCCCCTTACTCCATCCAACAGGGAGGGATTTAAAAACAGTTGGAGAATGTTGTTTCCTGTTGCATTGTGTGAATGGTTTAAAATAGGCTAAGTCAATTCAATCAAATCATACAGATTTCAAGACAGGTACATACATTCCAATTAATCCCAACCACCAGCAGTCAGATTCAGTTATTTATTCAAATTAGATAAAAAGTCATTCTATCTATGGAAACCCAGCAGATTGCATCGAGTCAGTGACCCACAGCAGTCACTCCTCCTGGATGAGCATGTAGCGACAGTGGAGAGGAAAAATTCCCTTTTAGCAGAAAGAAACCTCCAGCAGAGCCAGGCTCAGTGTGAGCGGCCATCTGCCACAACCAACTGGGGGTTTGAGAGAACAGAGCAGAGAAGGAAAATGAAAGAATGTGTATGGGCTTTTGAGTTTTAAAACAGTATATTTATATTTTTGTTTGACCCAAAAAAATATTTCTGTTGGTTTTTGTTTGTGCTACTCATGTTATACCAGTAGATGGTGGGATTGAGTCTCACATTTAACTCAGTACATTACATATTTCTCCAACAATGTAATGCAATCAAGGTTGGCAGTGTGTTTTTCGTGTATTATTTTTGTATCTGAACGTAGTGAACTGTGAAGTTACTACCCTGCTTACTACTTTAGATTTCGCTTTACATGTTTTCTACTGTTATTGGTTTTAGAAAGTTGCAAAGGCAGCCGCAGTGGAGAGACTGACTGACTCAGCCAAGTACACCGGCTCTCACAAGGAGCGGTTTGATGACTCAGGCAAAGGGAAAGGGAAGGGTGGACGTGAGGACATTCCAGACACCAGTGGATATGTGACGGCTTATAAGGGCAGTGGCACTTTTGATGAAAAAGTAAAAAATCCATGATCCTGTTAAAATTACAAACCCCTGCACTGGCAACAGTTTAATGATGCATAGCATGTATAAATACTAATGTAATAATGTATATTTATGTCTTTTATTTTATAGGAACCAAAGATAGAACGCTTGCTTTCTAGATCAATTCGGAACCATTAATAAAAGCTCTGACATATTGTGCTGTTATGCTTAAGCTGTATTGATTTCATGAATAATTAATCATTGGTTTTGAGAAGATGCCCCACTAGCAGCCACTTTTTATATACCATGCTAAGCTTTGCTACATAAAAAAATTAAGCTTCTTTCATAATGTACTGAGAAAAGATTCTTCAAGAAAAATTGCAATAAACTTTACAGATGATGTGGTTAAAGGTGAAGAGTCTTAATGTGTTATTTTTTTCCTTTAAATAATATGTGTCATTACTGAATTTAAAATAATTAAAAGTGGTTTGTTAACTTCCAAACTAAAATGAATGACATTGTCTATATTCTTAAATAGGTATATTGTGAAAGATTGGAGTGCCCTCCAAGTGTGTTGACAGGCCTGGTAAAGAATTTCAAATACCTTAAAATTAATGCATCCTTCATTGCAGTAATACATAATCAAAAACGTTGATAAATGCAACCTTTAATTTCAGTACATTAATTTAGGAGACGGGAAAAATTATTATAATTAGTAATTAATGACTTTGAGCTGCCCTGAGGTAAAAATATGACATGACACACATGCACATTTCTTCTATCCACCTAATCTTATGGCTAAAAATAGCTATGCGCCCAAACCTGCTCATATCTTCAGCCAAAATTAATTTATTTTAAGGCCTTAACCAACCCTACCGCCATCTAGTGGCGACAATAATAGTGGAATGAACTATAGCTGTTAAAAACTGAATCTGTGATCACTCTAAATAAAAATATGATTCGAATGGCAGTTGCTATAGACATGATAATAATTCATGTAATTTGTTCAACTCTGAAATAATTTTCTATTTCCAGCAACAACTGTGAGAATAAATTTCTTTGTTGTAACAATTGTTAATAAGCTTGGGCAGTCTTGTCCTTTTAGTGTTAAACTCTCTTACTTATATATTGCTTCATTCATATCTTCTAACTGTGTGATTAATTTAATTTTGCACTGTGAGAGTGTCAGTCTGTGGAATTTCCAGCTTCATTTTAAACGCAAAAATTAACCGAGTGAGTCTGTTTCCTTGTCCTCTCATTAATCTCAAAGATCAAACATATAAACTACGTGAAAATAAATGTGTTTGAATTAGCAAAACATGTGAACAATGGCAAGTTTGTAAATGAAATACTGTTAATATTTATAGATGTTGTACCAACTAAATTAAATCAGATTGCTGTAGACAACCATGAAAAAAAAATAAAATAATTTAGTACTTGTAAATGTCTTTAAAATAGTGTTCAGACAACAATTATTGGGTTGCTTACTGGATTTGCTGTAGCCACCAAGATAAAGCTTCAAAACTAAACTTTCTCTGTGTTGCTCAAATGTGCTAAAATGGTGTAAACACAAGAAAGTAAAATCCTATTGGCTACCACACTGCAAAAAGGTAAATTTGGTTAATGTAAAGTAAAAAAAAAAAGGTGCGGTGTATCTGAAAGTTATGTCCTTAATAAATGGGACATTTTCAGCAAAAACCTTATATGGGATCTGAGAGATTTATCACATATACAATTTCATGACAAGCATTACTGCCTTTCTATGCCTGAATGACCATTACATCTATGTTAAGATACGTAACAAACAAAAATATTGTTTTGAAAATTCTGAAGTAATAACCTGCACATGAAAATGAGTGAAAATATGCCATCTATCGATTCATCCATCGTATACAGCTTTAGTTGAGGAGTAAGTTCTGGGACACAACCTAGAGATCCCTCTTCCAAACAACACTCATTTGAGGTACTCCATAGGCAATTGCAGACCAGACAAAAAATAAATTTTCTAGGTATGCCCAAGGGTCTTCTCCCAGTGGGACGTGCTTCTATGTGAAGGTAGCTTATTGAAGCCACTGGTCTCAGGGATCTTCGTCTTTTTTTCATGAACAATATCTAATGACAACAAGGTGAATGTCAGAGCATAGAAGGACCAGTAAATTGAGAACATTGCTTTTCATCAAAACTCTTTTTTTTACCACAAAAGACCGGAACAGCATCTTTATTGTTGAAGAGTAGATCTTTTCATCATTTACTCCATTCTACGATCATTCGTGAACAAAAGAGTCAACATAATTAAACTCCTTCACTTAATGCAAAAGCTGCTTCAAGTGACTCATGTTTTGAAGATGAGACACCCTCCTCTCCATGAGTGCTTTGAGACTTTTGCGCTCCTGAAAACTCCAGATGTTATGATTTTGTTGATCAGCTAATTTTATGTTTAATGTCCCAAGATTTGTTGACCTGTTGTGGCCTTTTTCGAACGTAATGACTGATTGGAAATTAAGAAGCTTCATATTTTCAGAAAAAAACTTTGAATTTAAGAAAAAATAAATAAAATAAATGCCCGACCCTTTAAATATCCTATAGAGCACACAAAAATAGAAATGTTGAGAAACAGCATAAAAGGACTACCAGTTTCACAAAATAATTGATCAAAACCCACGGTGGATCTTTGGACTCAGAGCAATCAACTCATAAGTATTTCAGTGTACCAGGCTTTAAAATAAGCCACCACCAGCCACCAGGTCACTTAAATGCATAATGATTTGTTTGTGATATAAAACTAGCATTCTGTCCTTTTTGTGCATGTACCTGACTTATTGGATTTATCGGTTTCCAACGTGTGCGGTCAGAAGCAAGGAAGTGTGTGTGTGTGTGGGTCTTTATTAGAAAGCAAAGTATATAAGTAGCAACCACTGTGCAAATCATGATCCAGCTGGTCTACACTTCCAGAGAATTGTGATTTAATATTTCAAAACGACATCTGGTTTGGAAAACTGTAAGATTTTATTTTATTTATAAAATTCAAGAATAACAACAGCTAGAGCGGGTGTGGAGTTAAATCATGATATTACTTACATAGGGTCACTACAGTGATAAATGCTGTGTTCTTGTTTGTGTAAACAGAAAATATTTTAGCAGGATTGCAAGGATGAAGACCAAAATGCAGTTTTTTGGTTGTGTTTGCTTCTTTGCTGCATGCTTCCTGCTGATCCACAGAAGGTACTTTGTTTTGTTTGGTGTTACAGTGTAAATTTTTAATTATTTCTTTAGTTTAAGTTATAGGTATGATTAATATGTATATTTACTATACCACCACTGGCAGTTTTATTCTTGAAGCAAGATTGTACGTCAAAACAGTTCTGTCTACTTGCAAATTCATGAATGACAGATTATTTCACTTTCATGGTGCGATACAATTTTTTTTTTAGATTTCCATATTGAGGCACATAACATCATTATTTTCAACTAAGTAAGTAAGGCGAATAAAACTTCATTCTTTCTAGATTGGTGGCCCCTTCATTACACACGATGATCAGCCCTTCCCACTGAACATGGCTTAAAATTCTGTTGATGACATGTACTCTACCTGCGCTACAGAGATGGAAGCAAAGGTCAACAAAATTTTCTTCAAAAATGAAATAAAAAATCTGTTATTTAAAAATGCATGGACACAAGAGGAATATAAAACAAAGAGAGAATGAAGATGGGGATCTAACAATAAATCACATGCAAGCAATTTGCACTTAAACAGCTGGAGGAAAGGCAGAGTTCCATAAGCCATTCAATAAAGCAGTCAGGACCAAAAGAAAACAGTACGCAAATTCCTTTCCATTCCATTCTTTCCATTTCTGGTTGACCAGGGCTATACAGATCCTCAATGAGAACAAAGGTTATAAAATAACTTTTTGCAGAACCAATGTTAAGTTCATTGTCAACACGAACAAAGAGATTCGGTTTGGTATGTTTACCTCCACCTCTAAGTCATCAGAACATTATAGGTTTGGTAAAACTACATGCTTTAATATTACAGTCTGTCATGGTGCTTATTTGAAAACATTTCCAGATCTCGGAGACAAAGAGCAAGAGGTGCTCGTACCACCTTATGAGAAGTTCAAAATAATCAACAAAGATAAAACTGAAGGACTTGCAGACTGTGACACTGTTTATGTTTTGAACAGTACTGGCTTCCAAAGCAATCTTAACTGCTCAATTGCAAAACAACTACTTTTGTGATTTTTGTTATCTTTTAACCTATAACCGTGCAGCCATACATTTTCATCTCCTCCTGAACTTATACATGACTGATCTTTAAAGAGAATATTCAGATTTACACTCCTCACTTCCTCGCTTAGAGTAAACCCACAGACATTTGGACAGTAACGTAAAGCTAATAGCAAGTTAAATAGAGGTTACAAAGTTGGCTTTTGCCATCTTAAAATATCTACAATATTTTATCCACAATATTTTTCAAATGAAACACTTAAGTTCAACCTGGTTGAGAAACTGTCAGAGGCCACACCAAATTAGTGTAAAGATTAGTCAAACAATTTTTACTTTTTTCATCAAAAAGTCTTTCCAAAACTCTTATTTGTGTTTATTTGAGGTTAAGATTTTCAGAATGCTGTCTCCTAAGGATAAGATATTGACTGCTTACAGCTTCCCTTCACATTCCCACATAAAACCATTTAACTGCTGCAAACAAAAATTGTCAAGGGTTTGTTTAGAAAACAGCTTTTTATCACTGTTTTGTTTAAGTGTTAGCATTTCTACTGGAAGCATATACTGTTTTTTCCTTTATTCTGTATGAGATCGATAAATATGTTCATATGTTTTAACGTGTTTTGTTTCTTTATTGCATGTCAGGACTGTATACATTATATTCACAAATGCTATGTCTTAGAAGCAGGATTTTATGTAATGTTTGTATAATAATACATGAATACATGAATATAACTGAATATTCTGGAGTATCTTAAATTTTCACCACAGCTTGTGATTTAAAAAAGAGTGTGTGTTTTCACAGGAGCTACGATATGTTTCCATCGCAAGTGTCACTTACTTAAAAAAAAAAAAAAAGTAAATGTCAAGAAAATGACAAAACATTCACTTATTGGCAGATGTTAGAATCTATCTGTTTGGACTAAGTGATGAAGAGTTTGTTTTAACTCATAACTGAGTACCAAAAAGTATTTGAGCTGACCTAGATTGATCCTCAAACATGTTACCCAGACAACTGTCCTTTAAAGTGACAGTATGGTTTACATGTTTGAAGCCTGGCAGTGGGAAGTACTTCCTTCTTGTTTTTTTATTTAATTATTTAAAGTTTTTGATTGCTTAGACCAACCGGTAAATCGAGAGCTTCGCTTTTCGGCTCAGCTCTCTCTTCACCACAACGGACCGGCACAGTGCCCCCATTACTGTGGCAGCCGCACCGATCCGTCTGTCGCTCTCCCGCTCCATTCTTCCCTCACTCATGAACAAGACCCCGAGATACTTGAACTCCTCCACTTGAGGCAGGAACTCCCCTCCAACCTGAAGAGAAGTCAAGTCAAGTTTATTTATATAGCGCTTTTCAGCGACAAGGCACTCAAGGCGCTGTACACAAGGAAAAACATGACAATGATACAGAAGATCAAACAACAGAGGTAATTAAAAAAAAAATTAAAATAAAATAAAGAGAATAGAATGATTGATAAGAAAATGAAAGGAAAATTGGACTGAAAACGTAACTAATAATGTTTAGATGGCACAGTCAAAGGCCACTCTAAACAATTAAGTTTTTAATCTTGATTTAAAGCAATTTAGGGTTTCTGCACTTTTAGAGTTTTCCAGTTTATTCCAGAGTAGTGGAGCATAAGAACTAAAAGCTGCTTCTCCATGTTCGGTTCTGGTTCTGCGTATGCAGAGTAGATTTGAGCCAGAAGACCTGAGAGGTCTGGGTGGTTGATACACTGACAACAAGTCTGTAATGTATTTTGGTGCTAAGCCATTCAGTGATTTATAGACTAACAGAAGTATTTTAAAGTCTATTCTCTGAGCTACAGGGAGCCAGTGTAGGGACTTTAGAACCGGGGTGATGTGCTCCACTTTCTTAGTTCTAGTGAGGACGCAGGCAGCAGCGTTCTGGATCAACTGCAGCTGTCTGATCGACTTTTTAGGCAGACCTGTGAAGACACCGTTGCAGTAATCAATTCTACTAAAGATGAACGCACGAAGATGGACCCTTGGGGAACGCCACATGTGATTTTTATGCTCTCAGATGTAAAGTTACCTACTGACACAAAAACGTCCCTGTCGTCACCTCTGAACCCGAGAAGGGTCTGGGGTCATAAAACACAGACTCTTTGAAGTTGAGATAACACTGTCATGTTCTGGTGCCTAAATGACTTTCTCGGTGACAGAATCATTCAAACGCTGAATGCCTTTGAATAAAACTTATAAAGACAAAGTCCGGATTTTCTCTTCTTGTGAGTCAACTTCTACCCACTTTGATAAGAAAATTCCACAACAATTTTAGCGTCACGAACAGGATCTAACGTGCCAGAGGAGACCGCAGGAGGGGACACGGACGCCCGGCCAGCCTGAGAGTTGTTCTCAGACCACTTCCATATTACGGAGGGGAGTCCGGGTGCCCGTCTGCGACTTCTGGCCGATTGGATCCGAACTATTTGTCTTCAAATATATCTGGGTGAGAAGTTGCTCTGTATGATATAATGTATATTATTATTTTTTATTACACATTAACCATCATCTCCTAACTAATTAATTAGGTTCCAGAGTTGCGAGAGGGAGGACATCAGCTGAGGGCCCGGTCATCCTGTTAGGGAAAACAGGGAGGTTCTCAATGGTAACAATGGAATAAAGCAGAACACACGGTTTTGCGGGTGGTTTTTAGCAATTTTCTACACCTCATAAAGGAGAAAAGCCAGACGGCAGACGTGCCGCTGAAAAAATCATGCTAAAAACATCAACAACAAAAAATGGTTCCGGAACCTTGAGGCATCAGGGGTGCCTCCTTCTTCAGACTCTGATTTATAAAATAATGAAAGGAAAAAGTGGGGATGATTGTGTTAAATGTGCTTTAATTTGCAATATAACATTGGTTTTTCACAGTGTGGAAGTTTGAGTGTAAATAAGTAAAAAAATAAAAATTTTTAACTTTCCTGAAGGAAGTTTCGTTTCTCTTAAATATTGCGATCAGTCGGAAAAGAAGGTAAAAAGTGAAAAGGGACATTAGAGAGTCGAAAAGAAAGTTGTTTTAGAAAGGAGTATAGTGCATGTCATGGTTGACAACTTACTGACCGACTGATAACATTTCTGTGTGCAAAATCTGAACCTATACTAAACTTTTTCTTCTGCGTCTCTCTCACACACATACACACACGTATGGGATTTGAGATCAACATCTGCGTTTTTGAGTGTGGATTTTAGAAACCTGCCCTTCTCCATGGCTATTACACAGAGACGCTTCTCCAGCACGGCCTGAAAGAGAGAGAGATCTGCCTTCCTGTCTGCCTGCTTGTTGCAAATCGCAGTGTGAGTTTCCACCAAAACGAAACACAGAAGAAGTCTGGACCCACTGAGATGGACAACGATCCATGCTGTTTGCAAGAGCCAGCAGAGTGAATGCACTGGATTTATATTGAAAGCATCTTATGCGGGCAGAAGAGAAACAGGCCGGAGCAAAGTTTCTTCTTTCTCCCTCCTGGAGAAGATAAAGTGGACAAAGAATGATTCAATGTCTCACCAACAGACCTGGGAAGGGCCTGGTTTTTTTTGGATGATTGTGTTAAATGTGCTTTAACTTGGGAAGATAAGTTTGGTTTTTCACAGAGTGGAAGTTTGAGTGTAAATAAGTTAAATAGTTTAAATAGTTTCAAGTAAAACAGTTGATGGATGGAGATGAGAAAAATAAAAAAACATAAGAAAAAGATTAAAAAGCACAGAGTGCATCAATTAAGGTGTTAAAGAGTTAAAACTTTCCTGCAGGAAGTTTCGTTTGTCTTAAATATTGCAATTAGTCGGAAAAGAAATTAGTATAGTGCATGTCATGGTTGACAACTGACTGACCGACTGATAATATTTCTGTGTGCAAAATCTGAACCTATACTAAACTTTTTCTTCTGCCTCTCTCACACACATACACATACATACATATATGGGATTTGAGTGCAACATCTGCGTTTTTGAGTCTGGATTTTAGAAACCTGCCCTTCCCATGGTTACTCCACCAGAGACGCTTCTTCAGCATGGCCTGAAAGAGAGAGGGTCTGCCTACCTGCCTGCTTGCTGCAAATCACAGTGTGAGTTTCCACCAAAACGAAACTCAGAAGAAATCTGTCCCAAACCCACTGAGATGGACAACGATCCATGCTGTTTGCCAGAGCCAGAAGAGCAATACACTGGATTTATATTGAAATCACATCTTATGCGGGCAGAAGAGAAACAGGCCGGAGCAAAGTTCTTTCTCCCTCCTGGAGAAGATAAAGTGGACAAAGGAGTGAATGTCCCACTAACAGACCTGGGAAGGGCCTGGGTTGTTTTTGGACTGATAGAGGACTGTGTGCCATGACAGTCTGACTCTGGAGCGATTTAGAAACTGATGGGGGTAACGTACAAACACACACACATTTGCATAAATCTTTTCCTATTTTCTGCAACGAAGAACGCTTATTAACTGCTGCTCATGTGACGCTTGCTTGACGTTGACAGATATAGCGGGTTAAAATATTATTTTAGGGTTAGAAAAGTATTTTCAAAAAGGTGATAACTTAGCTCATTTGATACTTTCCGGTTAATTATTTTAGAGAAACAAGTTCTCTTTTGTCGTGGAATATTCAGGGTCAATTATTCTAGTTATTAAACGTTATTAAAAAGCAGAGGAAGTTACAACATCTCCAAAACTCAGCAGTAACCATGTGTTTCTATGTTATTCTCAGAACAGATCTCATGAAGGAGCATTTTCAAAACCCAGCGCATGTGTAACACCTGATGGGTCTCTTTCAGGTATTATTTTCTGTTGTCAGAGTTTGTATCCCATAAATCTAATGGGTAGAGACCTCATGAAAACTGGCGTAGTTTTACTGCAGATGGTCTTCATACAGTCTCTGACACAGTACTTACAGTGGGGTGCAGTTTTTGTCCGAAAGTGCTAACTGGAAAGTACAAATTCATTGTTTTTCACAGCAGCTGCAGGGAAGAGGTTATAATAGTTTTTTCTTCCCTCTTCTGATTCATGCAGCGTGTTGATTTACACTGTACCTTATATCAGGTCCTGACAAAAAACTATGAAAGGCTTGGTTTTGCAGTTTCTTTCTCACTTTGAAGAAGGAAAGAGAAACTTAATCAGTTCTGTGTTGCATAGGAGTCTTAAAACACTAGTTGTTTTCTAAGATATCACCAGCTAAAACTTTTAAAACTTTGAGAGTAATTGGTTTTGTTGAACACATTTTCCTTGGTAGAACAAACCTTTAAAATGAGAATGGAAAAATTGGGTTATTTTTGAAGGTAAGAAAGATTCTGATTGGACAGTGGTACTACACAAAAATTAAACTAATCTCATGTTCCCTAAAAGACTCTGCATAGAAAAGGCCTTCAGAACCATGGAGTTATTTTCCACCACAGTACCAAGTTTTTTAAGCATGCTTTTTCTTTTTAAAACAGATCTGTGTTTTTGTTTGTTTTTGGCTTTTTAGCATAATGATGTCTGAAGCTTCTTATGAACTGGGTTAGGAGCAAAATATGATCTGAGGTAAATTAGGAGCTGTGAACTAATAATTTTAAATCTGATTATTGTCCAAGCAGAAATAATATATTTAGCCAATCCTTCAATCTCTGCAGAAAGTTAACACCATTGTTCAATGCAGTAGTACTCAACTTGTGATTCCTGGACTCCTGAAGTCCGTAAGCCATAGATTTTGGGTCCATAAAATTATAATATTTAATTAAAGGTAGACCGATTACCTATTAAAACAGATCTAAGCCAATGATGAGTTCCAGTCATTTGGTGGCTTTGAAATGCAATAATACTCAAAATTTCTACTCTGGGGAACACAGATTGGGGTTGAAGAGTTTTGTTTTGGAACCAAGGTTAGGATTTTTATAACGGAATAAAGACAAGTAAAATCCTTCATTTTAGGAAAAAGAAAAGAAATAAAGATCCTCTTAACAGTAAGAGGATGGTTGGCTCAAACTCCAGTCTCCTTGTTTGATTTCTTAGGGTTTAAAGATTAAAAGAATACCTAGGAATACAAAGGTACACAAGGTGATTTCAGATAACTAAGAGATAAAATATTGGAACATTTATCAGCATTTGGATTGTAAAAGAAGTGTTCTAGTAATAAGTTTCTCCCCAACTCTCAAAATTCAAATAGCCCAAATTAAAGAAAATGATGTCTGTTCTCCTTTTGAAACACTATGTGGGAACAAAGTCCAGTTTGGAGTCAAGCTTCTTAGCTTCATTTCTGGTTAAGTTTAACATTGTATAAAAATGTCAACGCCGGCTTAAAATACTTCTTTGCATTTAACCTGAAATTCTTGAATGCAGCTGCGATCAAATTGAGCCAAACAAAAAGAGAATTATAACAATAACTCTCAGGATTGTAGTTATTATTATTATAGAGTTACAGTACAAAGAATTAGCAAAAGGTTTCAGCATCAGTGAATTTGGATTCATTTAAGAGAAAACTGTTGCTGTGCTTCTAAATACTTTGAGATCTCTTTGGACTATGTGCACTCATCTTAAAAAGGATCCTGAAGATTGTCATAACAAAATTGGTCAATTATAGCATTAAAAGATATGGCTGAGAAAACATATTCTGAAAAGAGATTGTTAAAAATTTCTTTGAATTCTTGAAGCTTCAAATTTGGCCATTTGTTTGTCTTTGATGTTTTGTGTTTGTTTTGTTGGAATTAATGTTTGTTTATATGTTGCATGACACAATAATCCATGTTTAGAATAATGTTTCTAAATCCCAGATTGATTAAACTATGAGTTTTCAGGAGAGTTAAGAAGCAGCTTGTTTCTCAGGTAGGTGCATGTTAACAGTTTTGCAGTTTAAGGTTCAGTAAGATGGGTTTGAATGAAGAAACTGTGGGTCCGCCCATAGGCTGCCAATCAGAGGTTAGTTCTGCCTGACTCCGCCCACCTACCAGGTTGGTTCATGCCTTTGCTTCCATGGAAACGCTCAGCACCTCCCTTCCTGAGTTTTAACACTGTTTAAGAGACAATAGAATCAAAATGCTTGCAGTGATTGTTGCCTTAATAACATGTTTTTTTGGATGTAGCATGACTTTTAGATTTATGTGTTTTACTATTAAAAGGTTAATGAAATAGTTTAAACTAGTTTGAATAATTAGTTTTGCATGCAGAATCATTGGTGATTTATTAGATTGGAAGTTTCCCTGGTACCATTAAGCTAGCTGACAGTTCAAGATATGCAAAAGTAAGGAATATATTTTTGATAAAGAATCTGAGTCCTGACTTTATACTTGGTGGGAATTATTTATTAGATTCGAATTTGTAGGGTTTATGCATCTGAATTACATTAGATGTCCATTAATCTAATACTCATCTTCATACAAGACAAATCAGGATGATATGTGACTAATTTCTAAGTGAGACATTGATGAACTGAATAACTAAAGTTTGTGTTTTGTTGTTAATGGAACTCAATTGCAATTAAAAACATCTGGATTTTCTTTATGTTGCTTTTGTTAAATTCATAGTGACACATGGTTATGTCAGAATTCATTTCTTTGGTTCTAGGTAATGTGATCTTGGTTACTAGAACTTTTTGGTTAAAATTTTGCTGGATTGTCGCATGGGTTGGACCCTGCGCCAGAAGAGGGGAATGTCAGAATAAAGTAACATGGGGTTCCAAAGTTTTTAGCACTCATGGGGGAAAAAAAGGGTAGCTCAGACCTCCAGTGAGGACTTAGTGACAATGCAAGAGAGACGTTGTACTTTGTT
The DNA here is from genome assembly GCF_021462225.1 of Girardinichthys multiradiatus. Lineage (NCBI taxonomy): Eukaryota > Metazoa > Chordata > Actinopteri > Cyprinodontiformes > Goodeidae > Girardinichthys > Girardinichthys multiradiatus. The sequence goes on along the minus strand of NC_061798.1, from coordinate 34,758,349 downwards.
TATATAAATGGTGCATAGCTCCCTAAGACCACATTCTGAAAACCTCTCTGACATTATGGTGTTGATTCTTTTGTGAAATTTTACATCTCCACAGATTAGACCATTTTTGAAATTCTTTTTGGGTATTCTGAAATTATGGAAATAATGACCTGTAATCAGGCCTTCCACAAACATCATGTCACATTTTTGATATTCAGAATATTTAGCTGATGGTCACTGCTAGTATATCAGGTGAAGTCAGAAGATTAATTCTTTTGATTTTGTTGGATGTTTTGATGAAGTTCATGTACTTAAGCACTTAGGTTTGAGAATGGGACTTTGAATTGAAAATTAGCCAAGCGTTGTGAAGGCTCTGTTCTCACTTATATGAGATTGAGACAAAGGACACAGTCAAATCTCAGTCCTTTTGAAGTGCTGTGTGGCAGGTCTCCTAATTTGGACATGGGGATATTGCCAAGATCATTTTCTTCCACATCTTTGTGTGAAGGTAGGATGTTGTTTTACTGTCAAAACCTGTCCACTGTGTTTTCTCAAGTTTCACAGACAGTGAAGGCTGCATTACCAGAAACAGCCATTTCCACCCTCCAGTCCTTTATTCCTGGCGACTGGATTCTGCTCAGAGAATTTAGGAGAAAACACAGGAAGTCCAGGGCTGGAATGGCCCATATCAGATCCTACTAGACACCCAGGAAAGCTGCAGTCCAGCTACTCCAGCTTCATCTGGCTTCCAGGACACAAGTCATTGTCCAACTGGATCATCCATGGCCTGAAAGGTGTGAGGACAGCAGACCACCACAAGACAAAGAACTGTAAGCTGATCACTGGCGAGTGATTGAAGAGGTGGTTGAAGAACACTGTTCTTACAAGGGCACAATAATCCCTTGGGCAGTGCCACGTTATTTCAGAATCTACTTAAGGCCATCGCATTGCCTGAAAGTTAGAAATCATAAGGTCATTTGCCTCACTGCACACACACCACAGTGAGAGACACATAGGAAACATACAGGGAAGACCTCTACACATTTGCACATAACCTTTCTCTGGATGATGGACTGGCGACGTCTGCAACAGAGAGACAGTCAAACATGCGCCATGATGCTTATTTTCCTTAATTTCTTAACATTTGGTGGCTACTAGGTGCTCCTTTGCCTGGACAGCGAGGGTCAGCCAAAATCTTTTCTCCCACTTTGACAGCGAAACTGACTCTGAGGAGGAAATCTCGGATGCTTTTATCTAACTTTCATGGTTATTGCTTGATATCTATCATTATGGTATTATTACAAATTTGAATGTGTTCATTTCCACCGTTGTTTAGTTGGACTATGGAAGCCTAACTTCCAGCAGGTTAGAGTTCTTGTTTCTAAACATATTTCTAGAGGAGCTTCCTACGACCGCCCACCTGTACCAGACTGGTAACAGGGCAGCTTGAAGCCACTCAGGAGAGGCAGCAGGATTTTTAAGTTTTGTTTATAATTTGTTTTCTTTGGAAAAAACTGTTTGCTTTCAGTACCAGAAGAAAGGACATTCCACTTCAAGGTCACGATGCAGCTATATGGAAGATGGTCTGTTCTGATGCTAATGATTGGTATTGCAAGTATTTTTATAACTCTTGTGTTCATTTTGGAAAAGGTGCAGCAAAGATCTGAGGAATTATGCTAATAATACTCATCAGCGGATTCGAAGAGAGATTCATCACTTTCCTGACTACCGTGATCATACTGATAATGTCTGGTGGCAACAGATGCATCAAACTGTGAGGAAAATAAGAAATGATAGTTGCTATGTTTGTTGTTTGATTCCACATGCTATTAATGATCAACCATTTTTAGTACCTGTTCCTATTGATACTGCTTATACCCTAGCTACTTTCTTTCCAGATAACAGGTTGGTGGAGGTCATTTTTCCTTGGGTGAGGAATTATACTGTTAGGGAAAGCAGAAATGTTAGTAGATTTTCTAGTGAGACTAATTTAACATGTGCATCTACGGGAACTCTTTATAGAATTCGGGGTAATAGAAATCCGATTAAAGATCCAGATATTTGTATTACACAGGAGGAAAATAGACCTTATTTCCTTGGGAAGATAGTAGGTTGCGAATCTATTATATCTGTTTTATGTGCTTTAATCAACAGACAATATTTGAGTCATGTCCTATCAGAACTGATCCTTATACTATTTCAGGATCTTTGGTCCCAGATCCCTTTGTGTTAACTCTTAACTCTGACAGCCTTACCGGATGGAGGTACGTTGAATGGCATGGCAGGTAAATTAACCGGGGTTTTTGTTACTTTTCCTTTATGAGATGGGTACTCATGTCCTAAGAACATGGTTTGGATGTGTGGAAATAGATTATATTTGTATCTGCCTGCTAATTGGTCTGGAGTATTTTATCTAGCTCATTTACTACCTACGGTCACAACTTATAATTCCATCAGCCTAAACTATTAGAATGATGAGTTTGCAAATAGAATGGCTTTGGATTGTCTGTTAGCTGAGAGGGGTGTTGGTTGTGAAAAATGTTCCTATAGTTGTGATTATCTTGTAATCAGAAGAAAGGAGTTGTAATGGAAATTATTTTATTAAGTGTTCCAAAGTGTATGACCTTTAGGTTACCTCACTCCTCAGAACATCTGTGTTAGAGGAGGAAGCTGTAAAAGCCATTATCAGAAGTTTAGTGGTTAAGACCCATCCTTTAGGGTGATGCCTTTGAAAGAGCAGTTAGGTCTGTTCCTAGGTAACTTTGTCACCTCTGAACCCGAGAAGGGTCTGGGGTCATAAAACACAGACTCTTTGAAGTTGAGATAACACTGTCATGTTCTGGTATAAATACTGTGTGTAAATGTTGATCGGGGCTCTGCCTAACTGACTTGCTCGGTGACAGAGTCATTCAAACGCTGAATGCCTTTGAATAAAACTTATAAAGACAAAGTCCGGATTTTCTCTTCTTGTGAGTCAACTTCTACCCACTTTGATAAGAAAATTCCACAACAAACGTTAGCAATACTAATAGCAGGGCAGTGGGTGGAAGACAGAAAACCTTTAAAAACAATATTTGTTTCAGATTCAAGCTCTGTATTATTGAGTTTAAAACATAACTATTCAGACAGCAGGCCAGACATTCTATCAGAAATACAGCATACTTTATTCAGACTACAATTGATGGGTTTATCAATAGTATTTTATTGGGTTCCAACACATTTGGATTTAAAGGAAATGAGATGGCAGATAGGATGGCTAAAAAGGGCACACAAAATAATATACATTTTACAGTACATTTAAGTAAATCAGAGGCAAAGAACATCATCAAACAGAAATTGAAGGAAGAATGGCAGAAAAGGTGGGATGGAGAAAGAAAAGAAAGATTGTTTTATAGGATCAAAAAGGCAGTAGGAGTAATAAGAACTGGAAGAAATAGCAGAAAGGACAGAATAATAACAAGATTAGGATTAGGACATACAGGACTTAACTATACACTTTTTAAAATACATAAACATAATACAGGAAAATGCATCCGCTGTGGAATGGATGAACCAATTGAACATATTATTTTAGAAATACGAGCTAGAAAGAAGAGTTATAAAGAGAGAATATGAAAGGATCATTTTTTTTTAGCATAATAGATACATTGCAAAAAAACGTAGGGAGCAAACACATACAAAATATGTTATGATAAAAAGAACAAAATTATTTAATAGAATTTGATTATATAAGACAGATATTGATCCATGATGAGCCACACTCCATACCATTGGTAATGCACACCTTCAGATTTTTGCCAACTGCCATTAAACTCCAGAAGAAGAAGAAGAAGAAGAAAATGTGAGACATCTATGCTGTTGAACGTCACAGGTGACAGCTCATCCAGGAAGTGTTAAACAAAGTGTGCAATATTTTCCCTGCACTCATTCAGAACCTTTAAACAACTTTTAATGCCGTTTACGCCTTTCTGGTTACCTTCAAAGGCCACATACCACTGCTTAGTATTAGGGCACAGCTCAAACAGAACTTTCCTTATGGACTCAATCCACTCAGAGTCAAACGTATTTTACGCAAGCAAAGCAAGTTCATCCTGGCACATAGTCTTGATTTTGACCACAAGAAAATATTCTACAATGAACTTTTATCAATTGTCTTATAGATCAGCCATTTTATTCAAGGGCACCTTTGGCCTGGAGCACTAGTACTTGCCTCCACACCATCTGCCATCTTGTATTTCGGTCTCAAGTCTATCTTTCAATCATGCACAGTCAGGAGGATGGTGAGAGAAGCAAAATAAACATCAAAAGCTCACTTTTTGAGACCTGTGTGATAAGCTACTGCAATAAAAATGAATTTATTGTAAGGCCTTTACTAACCCTAACCCCAGCTTGTGGTGGCTATAATAGTGGAATGGACTATATCAATTGAATCTGTGAATCACTCTAAATAAATAGAAAATAAGATTCTGATGGAACTTGCTACAGACATGATAATAACTAATGTAACTTTTTCAACTCTTAAAGAAGTTTCTATTTCCACTGACAACTGTGAGAATAAATGCCTTTGTTGTAACAATTGTTAATAATCTTGGGCAGTCCTGTCCTGTCATTGTTTAACTCTTTACTTACACTTGCTTTTGGCTGTGTGATTATTTTAATTTTGTATTGTGAGAGAACCAGAGTCTGTGGAATATTCTGCTCCATTTTAAATACAGAAATTAACAGAGTCAGTCTATTTCCTTGTCCTCTCATTGATTTCAAAGATCAAACATATAAACTACATAAAAATAAATGTGTTTGAATTATCCAAATGGCAAGTTTATAAATGAAATACAGTTAACCTTCATAGCAGTTTTACCAACTAAATTAGACATTGCTGTGGACTACCAGGAAATTAAACTATAATTTCGTACTTGTAAATTACTTTAAAATAATGTTCTGACAACATTGCACAATTACCTGGTTGCTTACTGGTTTTTCTCTTGCTACCAAGATAATGCCTCAAAACTAAACTTCCCGTATGTTGCTGAAATGTGCTAAAATAATGCATGCCCAAGAATGTGTGATAAATGTTCATCGCCAGTGTGCAGCCAAATTGACCTGTGATTCTGTTTTCATAATGACATTCAAGTTTGTATCTAAGTCAGTTACTGACTGGTGGTTCCATACTTTTGCACTCCTGAAAACTCGAGATGTTATGTTTAGCCAATTGTAGCTAATTTTATATTTAATGTGCCAGAATTTTATGACATAAAAATCTGATGTGGCCTTTTCTGAAGGTAATGACTGATCGAAATTAAGAAGCTCCATATTTTCGGAAAAAGTTTGGTTTTAATGAAAGAAATTCCCAACACTCTAAATATCCCATAGAGCACCAAAATATTGAGAAATGGGATAAAAGAACGTTCTGTTTCATAAAATAATTGAATAAAAAGACAGTGGATCTTTGGACTCAGAGCACTCAACTCATAAGTATTTCAGTGAACTAGGCTTTGAAATAAGTCAGTGTCACCAGGTCACTTAAATGCACAATGCTATGGTTACGATAGAAAACTAGTGTTCTATATCAATGTTGTGCATTTACCTAACTTGTTGGATTTATCACTTTCAAAGATGTGCGGTAAGAAGCAAATAAGTATTGTTCAGTTTGGTCAGTAACACTGGAGAAATATAGGCTTCTTAGAGAAGGTGATGTGGAGGAGGACAACAAGGAATGTAAATAAAGTTAAAATTTAAAATTTATTTTATTTGACTGGATTTATAAGATTTACAAGTTGTTTCTTCTGTTTATTTTTGCATGTAAGTTCTAAAGAATGGCAAATATGTTCTAAATGTTAAGTTGCATAAATAAATAGACTTGAAGATAAGCCCACAATTATTTATACCCCAGGCACATTTAGCCTAAAGTATTTTCCTTCAATCAAGAAATTTGGTTTCTATAGAAAATGAGAAAGGTTTCTCTCAAAGGATAATAAAACAATATAATAGAGTAACAATAAAAAAATTCTCTTACCAGCTTTTTTCGTGTCTCCATTGAATTTGATTAATCTTTGAATATATGTTGCAAGGTTTTAAGGTTGGAAGTGCCCCTTGCAATCACCCTAATCTTTATCTCTAAATAGGGGTATGTATATGCATAACTCAAAGCTAGTGATTTACAAAAGATTTCTGTCTGCTACAATAAGCCTTGATGTAAGTTTGTGTTTTTCTTACTTATTATCCATTTATATGAAGGTAATTGTTGCACCTGGTTTAGTGGTGTGTTGCATACGATTAATGGCAGAAGCCAACAGGTGGATGGGGTAATACCTTGGACAGGTCAACTGTCGCCTCCAGGACTAAAACAGAGGCATCACACAAGACAAGCAACCACACAACCACATGCACCTAAAAACCCACAGTTCTCAGTATGCAATTTTCAAATTAACATGCATGATTTTAGACAATGTGAGATAACCAGACTATTTATCTATCTTGTCCCAGATCCTTTATGTTGCAACGCAACAGTGCTACCCAGGCCAACCTAAGGCACAACCAAACTAAGCGGCTGCTTAGGGCCCCGGAGCCAGTAGGGGGCCGCCAAGAGAAATATATATATATATTTTTTCATTAGTTTTTGGAGATGTATAATAATTTTTATGATCATAGTAACAAAAAAACTAATTTTCATGATAAAATTGTGAAACTTTTTACAATAATATAACTTTTATTATGTAAAAAAAGTAATGCAAAAAACAGTATTAATTGGTTGAGGGGACACCTTAGTGGTCGCGGAACACTACTACACTTCACCGGAGATATGAGCTTCCTGTCATGCATTGCGCATCCAAACGTCTAAGGCAGAGGTAAAAGGCTAGTAGGCAAAAATATGTCACAAAAAAGGACATATCCTTTGAGGGCAGAGGAATGAAAGAAAAGGAAAAAAGAGGAAGAGAGATAAAGACAGATAAAGGTGCGTTTGCATGTCTTGATAATGTGATATTTATCAAAGAGATATTTTGCGAGAAGAAAGTTTACTAATTTAAAAATGATGAAGAGACAACTGGTTTCCTCTCAAGAGCCGATGCGGGGGACCTTTTATTCAGAAATACATCTTCATTCAAAATCCCAAAGAATTCCAACTTTTCAGTCGTTGAAAGTCAGTTTTATACCTATACAAAGCATTGGTGTGTATTGGTGTCCTCTTGACCAATTGAAATCATCATACTCATTTACGTAAAACTTCTTGGCACCTACAACATTGCTTCTCTATCACTTTTCCGGGAATACAACTTCAGCCCAATATCTGGAAAAAATCAGATTGGCCTACGTGACAGTTTACAACAACATTCTCATTATTTATCTGGATGCAAAACTTCTAATGTCACGTTGACCTGGCAGAGTCAGGGAATCACAAGATTTCCTGGCTGGGCTGCAACAACAGGCCCATTAATCATTTCTCACACCAAGAACTTTTCCCTAATGTAATCTATTTCCAGAAGGCTTCCATGTTTACTCAGAGTGAACAATTCTTTGCAGAATTCATCTTGTAATGGTAAACACGATAATAACACTTTTAATCTAATCAAACACAGCTCTATGCCTCCACATATCCCCCCTAATTAGGTTTTTAAGCTAATTAACAGCTGAGAGAGGTCTTCCTAGTCTTATTGTAAATATCCTGTGAATATATGTGATGTATTTAAGTGATTAACATGAATAAAAATGTGAACAATTATGAAAGGTAGTGAAATTACTTTATGTACAAAATTCATAAGCAACTCTAAATAATTATTCTTGTTTAGGTCTGAAATTTCAGGTTCAACTAATTAAGTAAGATCCTATTTAGAGTTCCTATGCGCACATTATTTGAATTGTGTTAAACTATGCTAGACTAAACCTATTCACTAATTAGACCAAATCCGGCTACTCTGTAGCTCTTCCCAAAAGTCTTCTTCAGAAACATATCTCATCAACTCACCCATGGAAAAACATCCATGTCTGTCAGACTCACAAACTACGTGTCGATGAAGGGAACCTTCAGGTCAGCTTAGGACCTCCAGTTGAAAAACCTACCCATCCTAAAAGGCAGGAAAAAAACATCTGGAGGCCTCAGAGAAAACTCATTCTCGGCCAATCTGAATGAGAGATCTCTTTTGAATCTAATACGTATCATTATCATCTATTTTAAGGACCATTAATGCCAATCAGGTCCTGGTTCATCATTCCTATTCACCACAATATTTGTAACAGAAAACATTGACCCTGTTGAAACTCTGGAGCTGAATATCACTAGAATGGATGCTCCCTGTCTATCAGAGTGCATAAACAGCTTGAATCAATTCAGAACATTAAAACGACATAAAGACAAACTTGAAGTTATAACAGAAAATAGAAAAAACATCAGTTAAATTCTCAGCAGCAAAACAGTGTAGTTCAGTCTCTGTCCTTGGTCTTCCTGGAACATTCTTTAGTGTCTTTGGTTCTTTTCAGCTTTATTGTTCTGCCATCGCATTTATCCTGGTTCAAGGTCCCACAAAGTCTTCATGTGTCCATAGGTCTTTGAGTCCAATGCCCAAAACGGTTACTTGTACAGCCAGTCTCTGGATTGGTGTCATTCTGAGAAGATAAAGAATACTGACCAGTATCCTGCTAAGCCATGACATTAAATTACCACGTCTAATTAAACATCCTTCGTTCGTATATAATTGTATTCTTGATGTCTCCACAGTCTGATTCCTGTTTGTGTCCACTTTCACGTCCGATTAACTGTTCTACATATTCCCTTCTAAACCATACAAAACTCTAAAAAAATTCAAGAATATGAAACCAACTAGCTTATCTAGTATCAAAGCTTAAGTTGTGCAAAAGGAGTGTGTCGTTGCATCGTTAGCATCACCTTTTGTGTATTTCCTTAGTGTCCTTTTTCCTGTATTTCCTCCATGTCCTCCTTTATCATAGTCCAATGTGATGATGACATGAAAAAGGGTGTGATGACTTTCACAGCAGTGCTCAAACTCGAGCCCCGAGTACATAGGAATCTCAGAAAACAAAATAATTATGAGCAGAAATGAAAAATTTAAAACCAAATTAAAAATGTAAATCTTTTAAATTAGAATTGTGCTGCAGCAAATATACAATACATAAGGTTCTTTAGAAATAGAATAAATGGTCATACCAATTTCCATTCAGAAAGAACATTCTTCTAAAAGCCCTCCTAAGGAGAACCCAGGTCCAGCCTCCACTTCAACGAAGGGTAACGTTCTGTAGGTCAATTTGGTTCCCTCTCATCACCTGTAAAAAGGCTATTGATAGAGAGATCCGAACTGCTCCTTTTAGCAGTGATAATCAATTATATTCGCTCAGGGTTTTCATGTTAGCAAGGATAGTTATCACGTTAGCAAGGATAGTTTAAGCAATCCCCTTTTCCCCTGGAATAATGCCTAGTGCCATTCTACCTCACCGTATCAGCAAATATTTTGTTCTAAACTATGTATTACTCAGACACTTTCCTGAAAAGAGACAGATTGACATTGCTAACTACTGTGTTTTTGTAGAGTAAGTCAAAATAAGTTGAAAAGTTTTCAATTTGATCCAGTGCCTAAAAATAGTATTTCTGGTGCGCATTTTATTTTCTTACAGAAATTAGTCATTTTATAAAACCTTTTGTTTTGTATTCTTAAATCGATCTCATAAACTTTTGACTGAACCCCTTTTTGATCAAAAAGATACATCAGAACATTTAGTGTGCAATGAATCTAAAATATATGAATGTTAAATTTTCATCATGACATTATGGAAAATAATTAACTTTATCACAATATGCAACTTTTTTGAGAAGGACCTGTATGTGTGTCTTATAAAATGTAGACACAACCAGAAACGTGCAGAAACACACAGAAACACTCAGAAAACCTACTATATATCGTTATCTAATGCTAGCTTACTCCATACTTCTTTCTCTCTCCTTTTCTCCCTTTCTCGTCTTTTTTCAAAGCTGCGGTTTTCGCGGTAGTGTTCACATTACCGTAATATACACCCAAGATTATATGTTGACAGGAAGCAGTGATTTGCAGCTCTCTGTGAGCATTGTAATTTTTCAGATTGAGCGAACTTTCACGGAGTTACAGTAATACTATTCCGGCTGCGCCAGCAACATAGCGCCGGCGCTATGGCGGTACTTAAAGGGTTAAAGAACGTGTTAGAAGATAATTGTGCAGATTCACCTGTTTGTCCTGGTATCCGCTGTGCTGGTCCCGGGAAGACTCTCCCAGTCTGTAGTTCATGTGGGGTGTAACCTGTGGACTAATTAACAGACATCCTGACAGACATCAAAGCAACTGGCAATGCATCCACCCAATTTAATTTAGTCTGTGCACAGATTTTAGCCAATTTTGTTTTCAATATTTGGTTCATTCTTACAACCTTGTCTTATGACTGAGGATGATATACTGTACCGAAAGCATGTTTTAGTCCCAACATTTGTTCCACCTGTTGTAGATCCTTGTTCCTGAAATTATTTCCATTATCAGACTTTATCTTTTTCCGGGAAGCCATGTATGGAAATGTAATGATTAATTAAACATATTACCACAGAGTATCTCTTTCCAGGTTGGGTGTAATTTTAAACTTACCTGGAGATTAATGCACAGTAAGTTTTGGATTAAATTATCCACAGATGGAACACTTCATCATATCTTTTAAATATGGGTGCCACCATTGTTCCAGATTGATAAGAACCTGCGAAATACCTACAAGCAATGTTCCATGTGCCTCTTCCGAAATGTGTTCTCTCATGTTTGGTGGCATCACAACTTTACCATCTGGGCCTCTCCAAAGGCTTCTTCTGCTCCTTTTCTCTTCCACACAGTAAGTTCCTCAGGGGGAGAACCCCTTTTGATGTTATTCAATTTTTTCCAAGTTTAGATGTTTAAAGGTCTCAGCTTCAACACTTACTACATTAAAGCTGCGTGCATAACCTGCTACTTTTTTTTAAGCAACAGCAAGGCTCGAGCCACAAATCTCATTTCATTTTCATGTTTGATTGACTTCTGTGTTGCAGTCACAAATCCACATCTCAACCATTGTTTCAAATCAACATGTCTTTTTCCATATTATCTAGCATACAGCTTACATACTGAATCACCTCTATATCCCGCATTTTGCTGAAACAACACTGTTGTTACAGAAACATCTAAATAAAATGGCAGCAAACTGCAGCAGGTGTTTAAACTTAATGAACGATTTGTCGCGTCTGTGTTCCAATTCAGTGATGCATTAAGATTTCTCATACCCTGCTTTTTTACCAAACGACCCAGTGGTGCTGTCAAACCAGTGTAATCAGGGATATAGTTTGTGCTATAGGCAGTCAAACCCAAAAATGACAACAAAGCTTTGTTTGGGATGATGTAAAATGGCAGATTTTTGTGCAGAAGAAATATGGGTTCCTGTTGTTGAAATAACTGTTCCTAAAACTTGACCTGCATTCTCAATCTGGTTTTCATTTTTACTGACTTCGAAACCTTTTTTCTGCAAGATGTAAAAGAATATATTTGGTAGCTTCAATACACACGGTTGCTGTTCGTGCTGTAATCAGAAAACCACCTCAGCCGGCAACACGCAGTCCTGGAGCTGCTGTCTGAGAACCTGATTTGAGAACCTGACCCGGGAATAAGGCAAAATCTTGAGGCAACCTGGTGTCTCCCAGTTGCTGATTCTTATAAGTGAACGAGAAGACATCCTTGTAGTGTTCAGCTAGTCAGATGTCAGAGCTATTAATTCATCTTAAATCGTGAGCCATTCTGCATTTATCCATAACTTTCCTTTTTACAGGCAGAATGGGCGTGGAATGGGTGTTGCATCGCATTGATAAGAGGTGCGGGCCGCATTCTCAGTAACTTGGAGGTTACTGCATGTATTGCTGCGACCCAAAAGTTGTCTGAAATCTCCCAATGCTAAAGTTACACCAACTAATAATCTGTCTAACTCATTTAACCATGTCCTCAGTAAACGGATTATTAGAGTTGATGTGCGGTGTTGAAGGCGACACCTCGGTGTCTGCATTAAACGCCTCTGATTTCTCTCTGCCTTTTCCACATTTTGTGCATATTTTCCCTTATTCAACATACCCACTCTATCCTTTCCGCATTTGCTTGATCCCTCTGTTACACCTGTATTTAACTGGCCAGGGTAATAAATGGTTTGACTGTGTTATATGTAATTCCCTTCACTTTGACTGCATTTTCCAGACATTCTTTCACTTTATTAACGTTGTGTGAATCTATATGAGCAATCCAAATATGTTGCAATTCATCTATTTTGTCTTCATTCTACATCCTCAAACTCCCTGTAAATCTCACCATGCATATTAATATTTGATAACTACAGCACAAAACTAACCAGTTTTCGAATCACATTACTTGTTTCCTCAACATTTCACACAGCTCATGCGATGATGTCATCAATCACTCTGCAAACACACATACACAAGGAGAGAGAGAATGAACAACAAAGAGAAAGGTTCTCAGTTAACTGAGTGTAACATTTAGGTCCTGACCATGGAAGTTACTCCGACCTCAACGGCCACACTTTTTAGTCACTTTTGACCGCGGCAGGGCAAACCGGTTCTATAAATGCATCCTGTTCGAGGGGAGCGAAACCTCCGGGTGAGCCAACCCGTTTCCTAAGTCCAAACATCCTCAACTAAACTATATCCACGTTTTGGGTGAGCCAAATCCCGAGTGTGGAACTCTCAGCACAATCCGCAACTCCGCATCCAGAAGAAGGGAGGCTAGGCCATCAACCAGCTCGGGGCACAGAGTGTTTTATCCTAATCGCTCTTCTAAACCGCCTCCGCGCGGCCTATTAAATACACCTCAGGTTTATTACGTCATACAGCGGGGAAACCGCCAAGTAAAAACCACTTACCTTCGTCCCCGCCGTTGATGCAATCCCCTTCGGTTATGCTCACGACATCCGGGTCACGGCACCAAATTGTTGAGGTAAAATAATTCCACCAGATATCATAATACAGCCTCAACACCCCAGTCCGGATGTTGTGAGAAAGAATGGATGAAGAGCAGGAAATTAAGATTAACACAAGTTTAATTTGGTAAATGATAAGTCCAATAATTCCCCATGCATATTGAATACAAAAGACTGATACAGAGAAAAAAAACGTTTTCCAAAGGGCACTCTGGGAGAGACTCGGTCAGCAAAACGAGGCTGGATCACCGAGTGCTCTGTCTTACAATACATGTTAAAACCTCTTATACCTTTTGCTTCAAAGCTTGCTGACTGACCCTCCCCTCCAAGAATTATTACGAAGTCTGTGTCGGCGCTGTAAATTAGCCAACCCCAATGTGAGAACTTTATTATCTATACCATGCCCAACAGCCAACATTTATTGCTTTACTGCCCATACAGCCGGCATTTACTGTTTACAGCTGCTGGGAGCATCCTAACCTGGAGTTCACCCTTGGTCCAGCCTGAAGCCTGCTGTGACCATGTGACTTCTCTCCCTATGGCTCACACATGTTAAATCTCAGTTTTATGGTTACACATGCGAACTGAACTAATAGCATGAAAGTACGTGATTTTAATTCTCAACAATATATACACACCACCAGAACATGACTACTGTATGCAGGCAAGTATAATATAGATGTGATTAATGTTTGAGGGGTAAAACTGATTGTAATATTTTGTGAGCACCATCTTCGAATTCTGCATATTTCTGATTACATCTTAGTGTTGTGGTCCAGCCAGCCCTTTAAACCCACTTAATGGATGATGACGTGGACAGCGGAAAGAGGCATCACAAACATCTGCAGGCCACCTGTGTGGTGCTTCGCTCACCATCCAGAAAGACAAACCACAGGTCTCAGTTGCAGCATCCCATCTAAGTCTCTGACCTTGCAAGAGATTTAGCCACACCGCCAGAGACTTTCTGTTCAGAAAGACATCTGCCTCTCTGTTCTGTTGAAGAAGTTTTTCCAGGAACCGATCACTCAGGTTGATCCTGCTGTCGCCGTTGTAAATACTTGTACATAGTTTTGTTTTATGCCTTTTGTCTTGTAATCTTGATCTGTTTGAATGTTCTTTTTTCCACATTCTGTTTAAAATGCTATTTGTAATTTTCAAAATAAACTTTTTAAATGAAGTTGATGTATTGTTAGGTCAAATGGAAATAAAATGCCTTGGTGACAATAACAATTTTGAAATGTATTAGAACAGCTTAAAACTTTAAGAAACTATCTGAACAAAACATTTATTTATTTCTTATGTAGCACCTTATTTTGTTGCCATTCTATGCAAAACAGTCTATCCATTCTCTGTACCCTCATGTCCTCCCTGATCAACTCCATCATCTCTGTCCCTCTTTTTTTATGACCCCTTCCTGTTGGCTCACTGTCTTCCTTCTCCGTCTGGTTGCCCACCGCTCTGGTTGGCCCTGGAGTGTCCTCAGGGATGGAGGCAATTAGGACAGGAGGTGTTGTGGAAGACCTCTGTCCCAACATCTCATCCATAAGGACAAACCAGGGCCAAGTAGCAGCAGTGGGCTTTTCACTGACTCCCTCTCCTGACCCTGGATACTTACAATCCTAAAGTTAGAAGGAAGAAAAAAAGAGTTGACTAAACAGAGAAACCAACAAGACTTTTAGAAATATGTTTTATTTGTGTGTGACATGAAAAGTTCTGAAAAAACTTTATATTTCCTTTTCATATTGTTCCACTTTTTTTTGGCCTGCAAGGGAGTGGCCTTCCCCTGTTGGCCCATCTTCTCCAGAACTGTCCTAAACAAGCAAAAGTAACGAAGGAAAATGTATCATGGGAAAAGATGGACCGCGAAGGATACTCACAACAACCCATTTTTCAAATCGGGCAAAAGGACAAGACAGACCTTCCGCACCGCGCTGTGACGTAATTGGCCCACAAGTACGGACTTGGAAGGATCCAGCCCCTGAATTGGGACACACCCTCGGCCTGCACATGGATCCTCCTCCTTTCTGTATAGTGACAAATAGGAGAGGAGCTGGAGAGAAGAAGGCAGCCCTCCTCATTTGCATAACGAAGGAGAAATGCATATGGTAAAGGAAAAAGAGAGACGAGGAAATCTAAAAGGAACAAAGGCATGTGTAAGGAAAAGGAAAAAATATATTTAAATTTCTTGATGAAAACACATGTCTAAGGAAAAGGAAAAACAAAATATATATATTTCTGCTCTTATTTTTAATTTTGTCAGGATCGGTCCTCCACAGTTTCCAAATCCTGCTGAAAAATGCAATCAGCATCTCCATAGAGCTTGTCTTTGGAAGAAAGCATTAGATGCCATAGAACGTCGTGGTAGATGGCTGCATTTAGTGTGGACTTCAGAAAACACCACCAACAGTAAATGAAATGGCACCCTAAATCATAACTGACAGTGGAAACTTTACATTGGACTTCTGTGCATCTCTGTCTGTCCTCTGGTCTTCTGAAAGGAGGACTTTGGAGCACTGAGGAACAGTTCAGTTCTTTCTCTCGTCATCCCAGGTAAAATGCCTGTAGCCCATGTGTACCATTTGTCTGTGTCCAAAGGTAAACAAAAGCTTGTATTCAATGGCTCTTGATGCGCCAACTCCAGCCTCACTCCACTTCTTGTGAAGCTCCCCCCAATGGACCTTTTCCTTCCACTCAACTAACAATGACTATATTTGGATAAATAATTCTGTGAACATCCAGCTTCTTTAGCAATGACTTTTTATTGCTTACCCTCCTTGTGAATTCAATTCAAAGATACTTTATTGATCCCCAAGGGGAAATTAGAATTCACCCTGGACAGGTTGCCAGTCCATTGCAGGACAACACACAAACAACCACACATACTCATTCATACACCTAAGGGCAACTTAGAGTTACCAATTAACCTAACAGGCATGTCCTTGGACTGTGTGAGGAAGCTGGAGTACCTGGTGAGAATCCATGCATGCACAGAGAGAACATGCAAACTCCATGCAGAAAGACCCCAGACTGGGAATTGAACCCAGGACCTTCTTGCTGCAAGGCAACAGTGCTACCAACTGCACCACTGTGCAGCCCAAGCATCAAGGTGTCATAGATAACATAAAATCTTACTATGTTTCATGAGATTACTCAGGCCTTTACAATTCAAGCTAACAAATTTAATACCTCCACTTAGTACAGGTGATGACATGTTCATTTAAATGCCATCCACTAGAAAGGACTTTTGTATATATTAAAAGAAAACAGTAAATCAATGGACAGATAGATAAAACAAAAGTAGTTAATATGTTAACTTGGAAAGCGTGAGATATGTGCCATCCCAATCCCTATTAGAACTAAATAACCCCCCCACCCCCTCACCTAGCAGAAGCATCATTAAAATGGTGTGTGTTCTCTCACCCCTACTAAAACTAAACCTGTCGTTAACTGTAGCTTAAACATATGCACTTCTTAACATTAGGGGATGTGCAAGTAATTTGTTCTTGATTACAAAAATATGAATAGTTATGTTCACAATGATAATAGAATATGGTAAAAAATAGGTATTTTCAAAAAACAAAAATAAGTGCCATTTATCAAAATATGGCTCAGTCCTTGGAACTAATAGTGCAATCTTCAACAGAATGAAATCTGAAAGAAACAAAAAATCCCAAAAACTAGATCATCACTTGATTACCTGCAACAGTCCTTACTGTCCGTGCAAGGGTAATGCTGTACCAGGGTCTATAAACATAACACAGCGCTTAACTTTGTCTCCAAGTCATGTCTTAATCATGATGAAACAGGCTAACAGCTAACGGGCTCCAGCCAACTCAGCAGTTAGTTTGTCTCTGAGCTCGTCATCTTTTTGAGCCTTTTGTTTACAAACTCGAATGCCTGGTCTGGATCATCAAACCGTCTGGCTGTTTGACATTTGGTTATGTGGAGTGTAGCCAGATACCGAAGACTGAATTTGACGTCAGCGCACGGATGAAGCTCCTTCTTTGTTCTCCTTCGGTTTGGCACGCAGCGTGCGATGAGCCCTCTCAAGCCTGGGTTTAGATTTGAGCCCCAATAGATCTTGCAGAACTTGAGCTATAAGCTCTGTTGGACAGGCCCCCTCGGACTCCTCAAGCAGACCCACTAGTCTTATATTATTCCACCTGGAGCGTGCCTCCAAATCTTCACCACTCAACCGTGGTGATAAGCACACCAGCATTATCTTGCAGGCTACTTAGCTGGTCACTGTTTGTTAGCTGAGCGCTCCAGGTCCAAGATAGTCCCACTTTCTCCACTAATCTTTTCCTCTACTGGTCTCAAGGCTGTTGTCACTTCCCTCTTTACAGTCTCTGATATTATGAACTTAAATTTTGTGACAATTTCGGCCCGTAGATCATCCATCATGTTCTTTATACAGCGTAGCATATCTTTGTTAGTATCTAGCTTCTCCGCTGACCCAGGCTCCGTCGTTTGGTGCGGTGGCCTACCGCAGGTAGACTTGGACAGCTTATTTTTCAGCCAAGAGCTCGCCATCTTGGTTCAGCCACCAAAAAGTGCAGTACAGCAGAGTTAATCCGACACAAATGAACGGTGGACAAAAATGAAAAGTTAATAAATATATAAATTGGCACATTACCTAGAAGCTACTGCAAAACACATCCTACATCATCCGGAAGTCCTTGTATATAGTGTATTTAAAACAAATAAGTTTTTAATCTTGATTTAAAACAACTTAGGGTTTTGGCACTTTTACAGTTTTCTGGGAGTTTATTCCAGATTAGTGGAGCCTTAAAACTAAAAGCTGCTTCTCCATGTTTGGTTCTGGTTCTGGATATGCAGAGTAGATTTGAACCAGAAGACCTGAGAGGTCTGGGTGGTTGATACACTGACAAGACTGTGATGTATTTTGGTGCTAAAGGCCAACCTTGTTACTGTCTTTATGTGTCTCCAAAGGTTCAGGTCTGAGTCCATCACTACAAGTTTCGAGCCTGACTGGTGGTTTCTAGCTGTATTAACTGAAGCTGTGTGCTAACTATTAAACTTACTTTTCTTCAGTTTTGTTTTGATTCAGCTGAAGAAAAGTTTGGCCCATCCATGCATTGATTTCTTATAAGCATTTACCCAGCGCTTGAATGGGTTCATAGTCACCTGGTGACATCGTAACGTGTAGCTGTGTGTCATCTGCATAGTTATGATAACTTACGTTGTTGTTTATTAAAATCTGAGTTAGAGGGAGCATGTAGATATTGAATAGGAGGGCCAATAAGATGAACCCTTGGGGAACGCCACATGTGATTTTTGTGGTCTCTGATGTAAAGTTGCCTACTGACACAAAAAAGTCTCTGTCCTTCAAATAGGATTTAAACCAATTCAGTGCTGTACCAGAAAGGCCGACCCAGTTTTCCAGGCGCTCTAATAAAATGGAGTGATCAACAGTGTCGAATGCTGCATTAAGGTCCAATAATACCAGCACTGTGGTTCTTCCACAGTCTGCATTTATACAGATGTCAATGAACACCTTGACAAGAGCAGTTTCTGTACTGTGGTGAGCACGGAAGCCTGACTGAAAGATATCAAAGCGGTAGGTCATTATTAGTAAGTTGTTTAACTATTGAAACACAGCTTTTTCAATAATCTTGCTGAAGAAGGGGATATTTGATATAGGCCTGTAGTTCTGTAGTAGCAGCTTGTCCAAGTAGCTCTTTTTCAATAGAGGTTTGATAATTGCTTTTTTCAGGGCCTGGGGGAAAACACCTGACAAAAGGGACGTGTTTATTATTTGTGTTAAGTAAGATGTTATTATGGTCAAAGCTTTCTTAAGGAAAGCTGTGGGTAAAACATCGAGGCAGCAGGAATAGGAGCTTAGTTGGTGTTCGATTTATGTAAAAGAATAGCAGTTTTGGTAGTTTATTTGGTGAAATTGGGAAGTTTTGTCAAAATCAGTTCTAGTTGGAGACAACTTTGGTACTGGAGTTGATGTGGATGTGCTGACTGCCCCTTTCATTTTTTGGGTTTTTTTCAGTGAAGAAGTTAGCAAATGCATTGCAGGCCCTGGTAGAGTGGATGCAACAATTACAGATGGGTTTGTTAACCTGTTGACCGTGGCAAATAATGCACGAGCATTGTTAATGTTTTTGCTGATGATCTCAGAAAAGAAAGATTCCCTTGCATTTTTCAGTTGTAGGTTATATCTGTATAGATGGGTTTCAGGAGGATGATGTCATCACGCACGCTACCTTGCTACCGCCATGTTGAGTACCAAACGCTAAGCTCCGTGGCGCTTTCTCTCAGACCAGAATGGATCGTTCTCATTTAAATCTCCACGAACTTAAACGATACAACGAAAAAATCGCTGTTATTGGATACGATCCATACGAAGTTCCTGCAGACTGTTTTCAACACCTTTCATCAACTGACAGGCTTCCAGATTTTTCCTTCCACGACTTATACATATATCTGATACACAACCCGTCTTCATACACTGGGGAAAGTCTGAAAGCTTTTAAAAGCACGGATGCCTATCGATATTTCACGGCTGGCTGGGTCATTGACCCGAAAATATGGTATCAGAAGAACAAGAAAATATTCTTGTGTAAAGCAAAGGTAAGTCGTGTTCTACTGATCTTTATGCTTGATGTAAACAGCGGCTAACACTGTTAGCATTGCAAAGGGGTAAGCTAGGATCATTAAATCATCCACTGAAACATAGAGCAGGACTAATGATTAATGTAAGAGTGATGTTAAGGTCCTAAATAAACAATTTTAAAATTTCAAGGGGTGGGTGAACGAACATCAAGCTCCTGACTGTTGCAAAAAGTCACGTAGGTGGGGGGGTGGTTTCCGAGTAAGAAAAGAAAAGTAAGAAAGTTAAAGTCTCACACTCATCTTGATAAGTTTTTTCTAGTTCTACTTTACTAATAGATCACATTCTTTAACTTCAGGTGAATCACTCTCAGGCCATAAATGCCACACCCACACAACCCTGGGTTGTTGTCAGAGAGGATGGGACAGTGCTAATGGCTCACTGCACATGTAAAGCAGGATTGGGTGAAGCATGCTCCCATGCAGCTGCACTGATGTATGCACTACTGGCAGCAGTCAATGTCAAAGATGGACAGTCCAGCACTCAGAAGGCCTGTGCCTGGGTCATTCCAGGCAAAACATCTCAAATCCAGTATGAGGAACTGAGCAAAATATCAATGACCAAGAAGAATAAATCAAAATCCACTACACTGCCCAGCATTCCTGTCCCTTCAGAGGATAAATACATGAGGTTCTTCCAACAGCTGCATGAGTGTGATGTCCAGGAAGGAAATCCCAACGGAACGGCTATTTTGTCTATCATCGCGGGTCACTCTGACAAATACATACCAAAGACTGTCCAACTGAACTTGCCACAACCTCTGACAAGTCTCTTCTCGAATGCAAGATTACAAGCAGATTTATCATCACTACTGGTAGAGAGTGAAAAGGTCTTTGATGATCTTCAGCTAACGGAAAAAGAGGTATGTACATTGGCTGTCTAATTCTTCACTAAATTTGTAAAGCACTTCCTTATTTTTTATATTATTGGTATGTTCAATAAGATTACTACACTTTTGGTAAAAGCTTCTGGTAAATGCATATTGGGTAAGTACTGGTATTAAGTATACTATTTGTACTTTACTTAACACAAGGGTCCGCAACCTAAGGCTCCAAAGCCACAAGTGGCTCTTTGGATCTTCCACAGTGGGTCTTGATAACATAGGCTAAAAATAAAAAAGAACCAACTAATGTTTTTTTTTTCCTGAAGACCTTTTTAAAAAACTACTTTTTACTTAAAAGGTCATGTAACATTTGTGGCTCTAAACAAGTGTTATTTAGCTGGGCTGAGGGCAAATTTGGAACGTAAAGGTTGCAGACCCCTGGCTTAACACTAATATAAACAGATGTATCAACATTAAAAACTGCATTTAACTAATCTTCAGTGTTCAAAACATCTTGCAGTCATTTTCAGTGGAAAAGGCAACTAGAGAACAGTCAGCCAGCAAGGTGTGGTTTGAGCAAAGAGCAGGCAGAGTCACAGCATCGGTCTTCCATGAGGCAGGCAGGACGGACAGTGCCATATCCTTGATTAAAAGGATTTGTTACCCTCGATCCTGTCAAGTTTCTACTGAGGCAGTGAGGTACAGAAGTGCATATGGAAAGGCTACATAACCAACCAGGTTTACCCAGGGTTGCTTTTTAATGTTTAAGGGATATTGCAGAGTAACAAAATTATTATCATTACACTTCAAAGACTTAAGTGATGCAAGCTCAAGATAAGATCCCAGTTCTAACACTTCCACTATTTCATTTCTGCTCTGTCGAAAAGTCAGGTAATTACAGAGTTAGATAATGTATACAATGCATAATTAGATCATGTTTGCATAACAGCTAATGCACAGGTTTTAGATGTGAAGTAGTATACTCTAGGTTGTGATTGTTGTAAGTAGGAGTCAATCTAATTCATGTGTAACATAATTTTTCTAGATGGGGAAATCTAAATGAGCCTGTAGCAAGGATGCATTACATCAAAGCGTTGCAAGATCATCACACAGATTTCCAGGTGACAACAGCAGGCCTCATCATCAACACATCTTTGCTGTGGATCGGTGCATTGCCAGATGGGATCATTACATGTGTCTGCCATGGTAAAGGTGTGCTTGAAATAAAATGTCCCTTTACCCTCAAAAATAGCTCTCTTGCCAACAGCTGTAACACTGACACAAACGTCTGTCTAGTGGAAAAGGACAATGTGATGACACTGAAGGCAAATCACAAATACATGTCACAAGTTCAAGCCCACATGCGTATTGCAGGTGTACAGTATTGTGACTTTGTTGTGTGGAGTCCCACTGAAATGTTTATACAACGCATTCAGTTTGATGACGTGTTCTTCAGTGAGACGTACAGCAGAGTAGTGCAGTTCATCAAAACTAGACTTCTGCCAGAACTTTTGGGAAAGTACTACACGGTACCACGCACAGTGGTCTCCCCAATCTCAGAGAAACAGCCACATTCAGGATGCTACTGTGGTGAACCACAGGGAGCTCCAGAGGATGTAGTCATCTGCGCATCAAAACTATGCAAGCGAGGACACTTTCACAGGTCTTGCTTGCAGATGACAAGGGTTCCAAAAGTGTGGAAATGTTATGAATGCAGGAAGATAAAGCCAAACTGAGGAACTACACTGTTATGCAACAGACATTGTACATAGCTAACATAACAAAAAGATATTCAATAATATTTAGCCTAAGGTTTTGTTTCCTTTTGTTGTGATGCCAGAGTTTTCCACTTATAAACATGGTGTCATTCCAGTAATCCCACTTCGGGTTATTTTCCAACTAAGTCGAAATACCTTATTATTAAGGTACTGCGATTGTCTTGTGATCTTTCAAAGTTGTGTTTAACCTGCCTTCTTTATTCCCTATTGTTCTTATTCTAATGATATGCTTGAAATAAAATCTACACTGAAGAGAGGGACAAGCATAGATGAGGAGGGAAGAGGAGAGGAAGGAAGGGAAGAAGAGGGGCAGTGGGAGAGGAGGGATATTCTAATTCCAATTCTATTATTTTGATGTATTGTAACAAGATAATTGGAATTAGAATATTCAACCTCTCTTCCTGCCTCTCTCCTCCCCTTCCTTCCTCTCCTCCTTACTATCCTCTTTCCATCTCTTCTTTCAGTGTATATTTCATTTCAAGTAGAACTGCTGCAAATAAAATCTACGTTGTGAGGAGAGGAAGATGAGGACGTGGGATAATTTTCTTGTCTTGTTTTTAATCCTGTCTTAATTTTGTGCGTTATTAAAATCACAATTGAAAAATGGTGACATGTTTCTCATGTTTCTCTTCAGTAGTAAACCTTTAAAACATTAAATATTGTAATAATGAAACAAGTATATTGTTTGATCAACAAAAGTCAGATTTATTTCAAAATGAAATACTTTGTGGGTTGGGATGTTTAATATTGCATGTCATCACTCTGGTGGAACAACAGGAGGGCAAAGATTACAGAGGGCACAACACACTTTCACCATTTTGTCTAGTGGCGTGAGTCCATCTGAGGCTGAATAACAAAGTGATATGGGTATGGTTCCTTGCAAAATAGAGTACTTATTCCTTACAAGTCCTATAATTCTCTCCACATGGATGCGCACAGCTGCCAGTCCTCTCGACGACTCGATTTCTTCTGGGTGAAGCTGTGCTTTTCCTTTGGTAAAGGCAGGTATCTTGAGTTGTGCATTGACAAGTCCTACAGAAACTGCTACATTAAACCCTCTGTCAGCAAGAACCACATCCCCAGGGGACAACAGGTCAAGATATCTACTATGCTCCGTCACATACTTATCACTTGTCCTACCACCCCAACCTTTTGAAACAAAGCTAATGACCCCTTGTGGTGTTATGGAAATGAGATACTTAACTGTATTATGATGTTTATATTGTGAATAGGTTTGTGCACGTGCTCTCATCTCTTTAGGTCTTTCAATGAATATCTCAAAGCAGTCAATAATACTAGTGCCATTTTTGAAGTTTTTTCTGTAACACATGGGAAGACTAATTAAAATCTGATCTCTGCTTGGCCACCTTATAATATTACGCAGCCAGAAATACATAACATTCAGTGTGTTGTTGAAAACCCTACTAGCAGTTGATGTTGATGTATGAAGACAATGACCTAGAAAAAAAAGTGGTAAATTAATTCTCTAGCGCATTAATGTTAGTAAAAACTGCTGAAAAGGTGACAAACATGACTTAACATTAAGTAATGGTGATATAAAAGAGAATACAACAATCAATTTACAGTAAGAAGGCAGGCCAGTTAACTTATTGACTTTCTCATCTTTGCCTTGGAAACTTTCTTTACTGAATGTTAATGAATCTACTTCACCCTTGAGTTTACAGATTTCAGTCCTTAATCTCATACATTCTTCATTGAGTCTTTTAATTGTGACTTGGCAAGAAGCATAGGTACAGGAACCATCCATCGCCAATCCAACCTCCTGTCTGTCTTCTCCTCCATCCTGCTGGTCATCATCATCCACCTCTTGTCTGTCTTCTCCTCCATCCTGCTGGTCATCATCATCCACCTCCTGTCTGTCCTCTGCTTTTCCTGTCTCTCCTCTGTCAGCATCAATCACTGCTCTTTTTCTTTTTAGAGCTTGAGTGTGTTCAAACCTGGCCATTTGACAAATCCTCTTTCGCTTGTTTGGAGAACTTAGATGACGAAATATTGTTGGCACGTAGTCTGGGTTTAGTGGGTTTTGGCTTTTTGCACCTGATGAGACAAAGGTTTCAGTTAATGTAACTAGGTCTGTGTCCAAAGCAGCTACACCGAAGAAACCAGAGAAATGAAACATCTTGCTAGGTTAATCTAAGATCAGCACAATATATCATCAAGCGTATTAGCTTGTAAGACTGTAAGTGTTCAACTTCTGTTGCTGTATATTTTACTGTCATTATGTTGCATAAGTTCAATTGAATGGAATGTAAAAATACTACATTAATCTCAAAGATCCTGCTGATCTTCATATCAAATGCATTTGTTACAAACGGTGTTTATTCAGTTTCATTCTAATCACTTAATTTTCTGAAAAATATGTTCAAGACATTAAATCCAGTTGGCAGTACCTTGAGCTAGCTCTCCGGACGTGCTTTGAAACTCACATGATACAGCCATCTCTGATGACGTTCTTCCTCTTTCGGTAAGCGATAAAAAGAAATATTTGGGTCCTTTCTTATTATCACACCCAACTGCACAACACACGGACGGCATCTTCAACGACCGGGGCACTAAAGAAGGTACTCAATATGGCGGCGGCTAGAGTTCGGTGAGCGTGTGACGTCAGCTGCAAGGCATCTATAGTCTCTCTTTATAGATAATATAGTGAACCTGGAGTCCAGTCTTTCGCCAACTGCCTTCAGCTTTTCGACACTCCTTTTTTTCACTTCTGACTGGTGGAATACTTCTCCACGGAGACATTTTCTTCCCAGAAACGACTTTCACTTTAATTGTAGCAATCGAATCAAAGATGGCCGAGATTTTAGAATGAAAGTTATCCACCGGCTCATCTGCAGTGTTACAGTGCAAAGTGGAGGTAGAAGAGTAAATCTGGTTAAAGGTTTCAGCAGCACCATCCTTAAAGATGCGTTTTCTTATAATGTCTCTTTGGCAAACTGAGCCATTCGAGATGATGCTTTCAAAAATAACAGAAAAGTGGTCAAATAGGGTGACATCAGTTATTGCACTTCTGTCTTCAGGATTGTCCATGTGAATGTTGAAGTCTCCCACAATAATTAAACAGTCATAATCAACACATATCACAGATAAAAGCTCATTAAAATCACGGAAAAAGTTTGTTTTGGACTTAGGAGGCCTGTAAATATTCAAGAACATGGTTTGGACCGGGCTCTTTACCTGGAGAGCCAAATATTCATAAGTCAAATTTGCTCAGAAATACTTTTTTACACTTTAGTAAATCTTTAAACAAAGTGGCCACCCCTCCACCTTTTCTTTGCTGTCTGCTCTCACAAAGAAAATTGTAGTGCGGAGGCGTCGACTCTATCAGAATAGGAGCTTCATTAAATTCATATAACCATGTTTCTGTTAAAAACATAACATCAAGATCATGGTCATGTATAAGCACAGATATTTTACAACTATCTCCTATTCGGGGCCCAAGTTTTTCCTGAACATGCTCATTTCTGATAGAGTTACCACTGGGGCCCAGACTGTATCACAGAGAAATGATTTGAATGTCCTGATTAGGAGGAGATAGATTAGGAGGTGGTGGTGCTCTGTGGCATTTGTAAGATGTTGGTTTAGTAGCAGGGCCTCGGCCACGGGGGGTGTTGAATGGAGAAGATGTCAGAGCCATTTGGGTCCCGATCTTAAGAGCTCCTTTCATGTTATCAGAATCTAGTAAAGCAGAAAGCAGGCTCAGTGGGGAGATGGGAGAGTTCTGTGCGGTCTGGGTTGGAGTCTGGGTTGAGAGGCGTTTAATGGGGGTGTCGTTCTGGGTCTGGGTTTGGGTTTGGGGGGAGAGGGGTATAATGGGGGGGTCCACTTCTCCTGTGGATTTCGACGGGGAGACCTTTTGTGATGACCTTTCTTTCTCAGCCAACTGTCCGGTTGTTTCTGCTGGAGCTGTTGGAGGCAGCATTATCATTGTTGTTGATACTCCATGTTCTTTGCTGAAGGTCGAAGCTGCTGGCGGATTATTTACTGAATAGAAGAGATTAGATGTGAGACGTCTGGCTCCTGGCTTGTTCAAAGAGAAACCATCTTGCTTGAAGAGGTGTCTTTTTCCCAAACAATATTGAAGTTGTTGATTAAGTTCACAGATGTAATAGCAGATGTTTTTTCAACCACTTATTAATCATCAGAAGTCTTGAAAAAATCTCATCTCCACAGAAAATCAGTGCAAACGGTCTGCTGAGAAACATCTTGACATTGAGACCTCCAACTTTATTCAGCAGACGAGTGAAATCCTCCTTCAATCCTTCAGATTTTTTCTTAGCCACGTCCATGGCTCCACAGTTTATAATAAGATTTTCTAGAGCACTTTTCTGTGATTGCAAGATTATTCTCTGAGGTATCGGACACCACGTTACTGGTACCAATCATAACTTCTGTGTTCTTTTTCTTGCAGAAGTTTTTAATCCGATCTACAGCTGTGTTGCCCACTATTAGGGTTCTTGGTCCGGTGGGGCACTTTATCTCTGGCAATTTAGGAGAAGACTGATTAGAATGAAGGTTGTTCTCAAACCTTTTATTGTTCTCAGTAGATGGATCATTTTCCTGGTTTTCATTCTGTGGTGGGGCAAATCTGTTTTGGAGGGGAATTTGATTATTTCCAGCTGTCTCACTCCTATCAGTTGTTGTGACAGCAGCTCGCTGTCGAAGTCTCTTTTTCCCAGGGGAAAAGGGGGGATTTCTCTGTAATTCTGGCCATTCCAATTGATTTAATTGCTGAGATCTTCCAGTGAGTCGTCCACCTTGATTTTTTGGGCATGCGCCTAAAACATGCCAGGGGGGTCTGCCGGTAGGTTTATTCTCAGTGTTCTGATTGCCGGCTGAGTCGTTGAGCTGGCTGTCACTGTTTGGGAACACAGGCAAAGTTGAATCATCGTTGTACCCCATATTCACCTCCACATTCACTTCTAGTCGATGGATTTTCATCTCCAAAACAGCCAATTTCTGTAAAGGTTTGTCAAAGTCCTCTGTGGTGAAGGGAGATATTTTGTGCTGATTAGCTGGCATCAATTTGTCCTTATTTCGAGTTTGATTATAAAAACATCAAAATCCTTTAGAAAAAAAAAATAATAATCCTTGGTAGTCGCTGGTAAGAAGTAGTTTTAGTCCAATATTTCCGCAATTTTGGCTAAGAGATAAAAAGTTAGGAGTAAAAGAATGCAAGCAAACAGGGAGCTTAAGCGAAAAGTGCCTGAGCAGGCAGAGAGGCGGAAGTAGAAAAAGATGCCGCCAGGATCCTCCGGTGTGGAGTGTAGCAGGTGTTCCTCATCTTCATTCATCTGGAGGACTATAAGAAGGTGGAGCTCTCAGCACTCCAGTGCCAGAGTGTTTGCCTTTGTGATAACTTCATCTGGCCAAGCCCTAAGTATTGTGTTCTTGCTGAAGCTCGCAGTAATTTACTTTTCCATGTGCTCCTTTGTTGGTGACTTCAAGTCCAAGCCTCAAGGCTCCCGTAACTTTCAGCCTTGGCTCAAAGTCTCTGCTTTGCATCCTGCCAAAGTCAAAGTTCCCAAGCTTCCAAGAAACCTACTTGGATCAAGTACTAGCTGTCAGCTCAAAGCCTTCATCCTCCTACAAACGAGCCCTGCTCACCCTCCACCTATTCAAATCCACATCAAGCCTCCAGAAACCTCACCAGGTGATCAAGTTAATGAAAATCAAACTGTTAAGAACTTACCTGAACTTTCTCCTGAGAAGTCACAACCAGCTCGGACTGACTTAAAGACTCAGCAGCTGCCTCAACCGTTCTCCCTGGCTCCACATCATTCGTCCTCGTCTAAGCTCATTGTAGGAGCCATTTATGTTCTTGGTGTTGGGTTATAGTTTAATTTATTTTATTTGGTTTGTTTTGGGTGGTGTTTTCACACTGGTTTACACACTGACCTATATTTCATTCTACCACTGGTGGCGGTGTCGGGTGAAAGTTATATAGGTGCAGACGGAGAAGGCACAAGATTTGGGTGAGGGATGGTCCTATGGTTTTTACCGCTCTGTTGGCCAAGCCTAGCTTTTATTGGTGGTCTTGTGTTGTGTTAGAGCCCAGTGGATTAAACAATCAAACCTCGCAAGCTGTTCAATAAATGGGAGCATTCCCCAACATATTTGGCAGTCTGGATATTATTTGTAAGCGTGTTGGAACCTGGATCCGCCCAAACCCAGAAGCGACCGAAAGAATGGAATGGTCGCTACACTCATCTTCATCTCCAGTAAGCAAGAACTTAAAGTCATTTTCAATTGCTTCCCAACCGCACTTCAAAGTTACTTACCCCTTTCATCTCTCCCGTACAGTTGGGTGTCATTAGCCCCGGTTAAAGTTCCATTATTCACTACTGCAAAAATAAACTTGTTAAACTTTTTTCCTGCCTCCTGAGTATCTCTCTGCATGCGGCTCTAAACAATCAAACAGACAATGACAGCTTGTATATTGGACTCTTTTGAAAACAGGCTACTACTGCCTAAACCACAAAGCCATGGAGCACATCAGTGATTATTTGAGTTAAGTCCTTAGTTTAGTTAATTTGTTTCCTTTGACAAATAGTCACCACAAATACCCTGAAAGTAATCCTTCAGCATCTCCCTCATATTGGCAATTTTTGAGAGCACTATATGTTGACTTGTGGACCCTAGAGGTCTTCCAGCAAATCGTTTATTGTTCCATTCCGAAACAAGAGCGAGCAATATCGTTGCCTACTACTGAAAATGCTTGGGAATGGCCAGGGACTACAAGTACTTCACTGTCGCGCTAGGGCTGCTGCCATATTCCGATCTACCGGAAGTAACAAAAATTACATTGTGAAGGCAATGAATGATAAAAATGGAGGTGCTAAAATCAAGGCAGTGAATGAAAATGGGCATTGTTAACTCTAATAAACTTAATGATAAATGTAAAGTGATAAAATATTTACCATGTTATCATTTTAATGACATCCAAATTTACAGATTCTAACTTTCACAGAGGCAATATAATCTACAAGTTGGATTTTATTGCACTCAATTTGACCATGTTCAGTATTTCACACCTTCAGTTCATTTCAAGTTCATTATTGTTACTTTGACCCCTCATAAAAGTCAGCTAATAATGATTCTAGTAAGGCATAATTTAAATGAGGAAAATGTAAAAAGATAGTTGTGCCAAAAATGTTAAGTTAGACAGGGTTCTGTTTTTGGTTTTGTCACTCAACTGCAGAAAACCTAAGCGTCAAAACATGACTTCCTGTTAGAAACCGTGTTCTTTGAAAAGAATGTCTACACACTACAAGGTGTGAAATGTTATCACAATGAGTATGGAAACATTTTATTTGTGTGAGAGTGCGTTGGGTGGTTGGTATGGAGTGGGTTTTTCAAGAAATTGGAGCACTTTGTGGTTGGAAAGAAAAGAGACATTGCATGCAAAAGCACAATCGTACACATTTTGTCACACAAATATGAACTATAATATTTTTTTAATATGTTTTTATAGATTTTTGTGATAAAACCAGACATGATGGACTTGAGTCAATATTTTTCAGAATCGCCTTTCACTGCAATTGCAGCTAAAATCTTTTGGGGTATATCTGTGCCAGCTTTGCACATCGAGAGACAAATTAGATTTGTACCCATTCTTCTTAGCAAATTAGCTTGAGTTTAGTACAGCTCCTCCAAAGTTATCATGGGCATCTTGGCTGCTTCTCTGATTAATGTTCTCATTGCCAGGCCTGTCAGTTTAGATGGACAGCCATGTGTTGATAGATTTACAGTTTTGTTTTACTACTACAATTTTCAGATGATGGATTCCATAAAATGATGAAAGCTTGTAAACACATTCACAAGCCACACTATTAAGAAAGAAAATGCCTTTTTTATTTTCACCTTAGTAATAAAGCTGAAACTTGTACAAAACCATAAATCCTGTTTATTAATGCTCAAAAGCTATTTATTTATATTACAGGTTGCAGTAAAAATTTTCTTGAAGATTATGTATTCATTATTTTACAGACTTTACATGCACAATAATACGTGTAAAAGACTTTTGTATATTTGCCTAGGCTAAAGAACACATTGTAACATACAAAATCTCACACAGAAAAAAGGAAAAATAAAGTCTTGGCTTTTGATCCCATACTGTGCATTTGATTCACAAATAAAGGTTTAAAAATTTTAGTATGAAGGAGTTAAATTGATTATTTTTCATATTTTTGAATTGGGGCAATACATTATGCAGCAAAGAAAAGCAACATTTGCCTGAACTTCTGTGTTTTTTCTTTAATAAAGTTGTTTTAAGCTGCCAAAAGTTCACTTGTTAACCTCATTCTGATAGGCTTTCAACTCTACCGTAGAGTCCAAACATCTCTTGGGGAAAGACATTCAGTTAAATCAAATCTCAATTTTCCCTTTAAAGAACAGCCACATGTAAATTTAGGACGAGATGCAACACGTGGTTACATGATTATAGGTTGGAAAGAAAGAAAAAAACAATCACAAAAGTATTTGTTTTGCAGTTTTGCAGTCAAGATTGCTTTGGATGCCGGTACTATTCAGAACATATACAATCTCACAGTCTGACAGTTGTTTCCCAGGTTTACCTTTGCTGATTATTTTAAACTTCTCATAAGGTGGTATGAGCACCTCTTGCTCTTTGCCTCCAAGCTTTGGGTATTTTTTCAAATAAGCACCATGACAAGTTCTAACTTTAAAGCATGTAGTATGACCAAAGGCTTTAAGATTTGATAAGTTGGAGGTGGAGGTAAAAGTACCAAACCGAATTACTTTGTGGACATCACCAGTGAATTTAGTGTTGGTTCTGCGGAAAGTTGTGTAACACTTTTTTTTGTCATTAAGGATCTGTATTGCCCTGGTCAGCCAGAAATGTAAGGAATGGAATAGAAAGGATGAACCATACTCTTTTCCTTTGGTCCTGACTTCTTCATTGAATGTCTTATAGAAGTTTGCATGTCCTCCAGCTGTGTAAACACAAATTGCTTGCATGTGATCTTTTGTTAGAGCCTCATCTCCTCTCTCTCTTTGGTTTATATTCTTCTTTGCACACTTTTCTGCTGGTGCCCAAGCATTTTTAAATAACTCATTTTTCATTTCGTTTTTGAAGACAGTGTCCTTGACCTTTTCTTCCATCTTTTCAGCACAGGTAGAGTACCTGTCATCAACAGAACTTGTAGCCATGTCCAGTGGGAAGGACTGATCATCTTGTGTAATGAAGGTGCCAATGATCTAGAGAGAAAGAGCAAAAACACATTTAAGCAGATGTAGTGTGTTGTATTGCTTCCAGTTGAACAGTTTTTCAAAATACTATCATAGGTGGAAATAACATTAGAGGTATCAACTCCATTATCAGGTATAAGGTTTCATGCCTCATTTCTAAGAAAAATTGTAATGGACTTTTAAAATTTAAATGATCTTGTATAGCTGAATTTGGCTGGCAACATTAAATGTAAAATATCAAACAAAGAAACAAAACCATCAGGAAGCGTTTCAGTAAGGACAGAAAATTATTACATCAGTTAACATTATGGAAAAAGATCTCTCAAAGGATCTTTTTTAAATTATCTTGATTATGAAAAACTGATGATGCTTGTAAATAAAATAAAAAAACAACTTGCAGTATGGTGTAGAGATTATTACTTTTACAGTTTCATCTCTTTTTCTACTTATGAGATCTATGAATCATATGAGAGCATCTATAATTCTTAGTATGTTTAAAAGAAAATCAAAAGCTGTTATTGAGTTCTCTTTAGTGGTACAATTGCACTACTTAATTGAACTGGTGCATTCCAGAAGCCAATTTGATGGGTAAGTTTTACTTTCAGAATATGCTCTGACTGCATGCAGTGACAGATATATTGCCAAAAAGAATTTTAACTTTATTACAGTGACTACCAACAGACATTGTGCTAAAATGTTCTGTCATTTGTTAGCCTTTAGTACTCAACAGTTTTCTTATTAGTGATTCTTGGCTTTTTACATTCATTTGTACTGACATTTTTCAGTGTTGACAGGGTCAAGTAGATTTTTGTTTAATGTACATTCTTGATATCTAAAATCAAACTTTCTTAACTTAAATTAAATTTACAATTCAATACAAACCAAATAAAGCTTCACTTACCTTATGGGTACATACAGGAAACATCCAACAAAGAAGCAAATACAGAGAACCAAAAACCAGCATGTTGGTCTTCAAAACTGCAATCTTGTAAGAATTGCAAGAATAAGTCTAGAAATACAAAACCAGATTGTATTGATCGTAAAAAAAAAAAAAAATAAACAAATAATGTAATTTAACCCTGCAACAGTCTGGACCCTCTGTTAGGATTAGATAGGGTAGACCACCTGGATTATCATTTACACAAGAGATGAGGCTCAATATATACACCACTTGTGCTCTCTCTCTCTCACACATGTAGTGTTTTCATATCCTTATAGAGACCTTCCATTGACCTTACCCTAATCCTAACCCTTACCAGTATATACCACACCCTAAACCTAACCAAAACTCAATTCATACCTTAGTCCTAAACCTAACCATTAACCCACATAAACCATTTCCTCTTGTGTGGACCAGGCAAAATGTCCACACAATGGTGAATGTCCACACAGTGTTGGTGTCCTGTCAGGGATTGATCCAAACCATTTGACCATTGGACATTACGCTGACAAATATTTCTGTTACAATCAATAACTGTAATTTGTCTAACTTCCTAAAAATTAACTGTAACCTTACTGCCAATTCAGAAAGCAAAATTCTACATATAAGAGCTAAGTAGATTTACAAAGGCTTGGGTTGAGAATTGTGGAATTCATTGCACAAAACTTAGACCCATGTTACATATGCGCACAGACTCTCTGAAACTATTCTTAAAGGAAACGAAGTGAACTTTAACAAGAAAGGTGTCACATTTAGTCCATCTGCAGCTTGCAGTAATAGGCTCACACACCAATGTGTTAGATTGTAAAGGAAAGGTTGTCATGGCAGTTTGTAACCAAGAAAGCAAAGAGTTGTTCATTTTGGTCAGGACCAAACCGAGCCTTTTAACACAAACTTGCATGTCCTGCCTGATCCTGAACCTAAAAAGATAGTTGGCCTGTTTTTTTATTTCATTTTTTTTATTTTATTTTGTCTTGTCTTGGCATTTTAGGCACATCATGCAGTGATGTCAGCTGCTTACAGATGCCAGGGCAGATTTCCTCTACAAAAAGGATATCTCAAGACAAAATCTTGATTGCTGTCATCGTTTTAACATTTTTGACCCACATGCATAGGAACACTCAGGAGACGGAGAAAAGTTTAACAAGTTTATTTTGAAAATAGTAAATGGATCTGGAACCGGAGTCACTCTGCACAGAAATGAAGATTTGGTGAATTGATGGCAACTGTGACTGAGAAGTTTTGAGGTTGAGTGTTTGTTTGAGGCTTACGGATGGTGGAGAAGAGTAGGAGGGGATTATTCAGAGCCTGGAGAGGGACGTAGGTACTGCTGCTTGGTCCTGGGTAAGCTCTGAGGTGAGCAGCCTGAAGAACTGAGAGAGTCTTGAAGCAGCTCAGAAACTGATCCACTAGATGCTTCAGCTTGAGGGAGAGAGCCTTAGGTGCTGGTGCCAGAGAGGTTGTTGGAGGGTGGGCAGGATTTGCAAAAGACAGGTCCAGGGATAGGAATCCAGGGACAGTCAGCTAGTTCTTGATCAGGAAGGTCTTTTTTAGGTTTCTTGTTCTTGGACTGGTAGATTCACAGGGACTGGAGCCAGGGCTTGGAATAAACCACATTGGCAAAACACTCAGGTACTGGAGTGCTGACTGCCCAGTCTCTTTAAGCACCTCCTGATGAGCGGTTAACAGGTTGTACCTGTCACCCTCTGGCACCGGCAGCTCTGGCGGCATCTAGACAAAGTAAGCAACAGGCAAAAAACATACAGCAAAAACCCTAGGATCACTGAGCCCCTTCGACACAGCACTGCTGCTGCTAATTGTCATTGCATTTTCAAGCAGGAGCCCAAACCAATTGGGACTACAAGCACATCCTAAGAAAACTATCCTCCCACTGCCAGACTTCAAACATGTAAACCATACTGTCAGTTTAAAGGACATCTATCTGGGTAGCATGTTCGACTATCAAATCAGATCAGCTCAAATACGTTTTGAGTACTCAGTTATACTGAGTTAAAACAAATTATTTGTCACTTAAGTGCAAAAGAGGGATTCTAACATATGACAATAAATTAATGTTTTGTCTTTTTCTTTTCTTCTACCCTTTTTTTATTTAACAAAAAAGTAAATGACACTTGCATGGAAAAATATATGATGACACAATGTCATTTTTTAAATCACAGGCTGGGGTGAGATACTCCAGAATATTTAATTATATTAATTTATTCATGAATTATTATGCAAACAATACATGTATAATCCTTCTAAGACATAACATATGTTAATATCCTGTGAACACTCCTGACATGCAACAAAGAAACAAAACACATTAAAACATATTAATATATTTATCGATCTCATACAGAATAAAGGAAATAACAGTTTATGCTTCCAGTAGAAATGCTAACACATAGGCAAAACTGTGATAAAAAGCTATTTTCTAAGAAAACCCTTGAAGATTTTGCAGCAGCTAAATGGTTTTAAGTAGGATTGTGCAAAGAAGCTGTAAGCAGTCAATATTTTGTCTGTAGGAGAGAGCATTCTGAACATAAAATAAATAAAGATATTGTTTTGAACAACTTTTTAAAGAAAACAATGATTCAAGTCAAACTTGTTTGACTAATCTTTATGTTGATTTGAGTGCCTTTTGACAGTTTCTCTACCAGGTTAAACTTAAGTGTCAGTCAGTCAGTCATTTTCTACCGCTTATTCCATAGTGGGTCGCGGGGGAGCTGGTGCCTATCTCCAGCAATCTATGGGCGAGAGGCGGGGTACATTGTTTTCATTGAGGATCTGTATGGCCCTGGTCAGCCAAAAGTGTAAAGAATGAAATCGAAAGGATGAACCATACTCTTTTCCTTTGGTCCTGACTTCTTCATTGAACGTCTTATAGAACTCTGCCTTTCCTCCAGCTGTATAAGTACAAATTGCTTGCATGTGATTTCTTGTTAGAGCCTTGTCTTTCTTTGTTTGTTTTATATTCCTCTCTGTAAATTTTTTTTGCTTGTGTCCATGCATTTTTAAATAATTTATTTTTTATTTCATTTTTGAAGAAAATGTTGACCTTTCCTTCCATCTCTAGCGCAGGTAGAGTACATGTCATCAACAGAATTTTCAGCCATGTTCAGTGGGAAGGGCTGATCATCTTGTGTAATGACGGTACCACCAATCTAGAAAGAATGAAAAAATATAGAATTAAGTGCAAAGCAGGAAGCACATTAAGTTGTATTCGCTTCAATTATTTAGTTGGAAATAACAATGTTGTCATGTGCCTCAACATAGGAAATCTTAAAAAAATTGCATTGCACAATGAAAAGTGCAATTTTCTATCACATAAGAATTTTGCGGGTCGACAGAATTGTTTTGAATTAAAACTTTGATCCTAAAATAAATCTTTTACTGGTAAATTTTACCAATAAATATAATTAAATAGAGTACATTAAATTTACATTGGAAGACCAACTAAAAATAATTTACCTTCTGTAGGTCAGCAGAAAACACGCAGCAAAGAAGCAAACATCGAGAACAGAAAAACAGCACGTTGTTCTTCATCCTTGCAATCCTGCAAACAAATTTTCAATTTACACAAACAAATACACAGCATTTACCAGTGTAGTTACCCTATATAAGTAATATCATAATTTAACTCCACACCAGCTCCAACTGTCATTATTCATATATTTTAAAACAAAAATCAAATCTTACAATTGTGTGAAGTGTAGACCAGCTGGATGATAATTTGCACAGTGGTTGTTGGTTATATACTTTGCCTTCTAATAAAGACCCACCCACCCACAAACACACACATACAGGTCCTTCTCAAAATATTAGCATATTGTGATAAAGTTAATTATTTTTCATAATGTTATGATGAAAATTTAACATTCATATATTTTAGATTCATTGCACACTAACTGAAATATTTCAGGTCTTTTATTGTCTTAATACGGATGATTTTGGCATACAGCTCATGAAAACCCAAAATTCCTATCTCACAAAATTAGCATATCATTAAAAGGGTCTCTAAACAACATATGAACTTAATCATCTGAATCAACGAGTTAACTCTAAACACCTGCAAAAGATTCCTGAGGCCTTTAAAACTCCCAGCCTGGTTCATCACTCAAAACCCCAATCATGGGTAAGACTGCCGACCTGACTGCTGTCCAGAAGGCCACTATTGACACCCTCAAGCAAGAGGGTAAGACACAGAAAGAAATTTCTGAACGAATAGGCTGTTCCCAGAGTGCTGTATCAAGGCACCTCAGTGGGAAGTCTGTGGGAAGGAAAAAGTGTGGCAGAAAACGCTGCACAACGAGAAGAGGTGACCGGACCCTGAGGAAGATTGTGGAGAAGGGCCGATTCCAGACCTTGGGGGACCTGTGGAAGCAGTGGACTGAGTCTGGAGTAGAAACATCCAGAGCCACCGTGCCCAGGCGTGTGCAGGAAATGGGCTACAGGTGCCGCATTCCCCAGGTCAAGCCACTTTTGAACCAGAAACAGCGGCAGAAGCGCCTGACCTGGGCTACAGAGAAGCAGCACTGGACTGTAGCTCAGTAGTCCAAAGTACCTTTTTCGGATGAAAGCAAATTCTGCATGTCATTCGGAAATCAAGGTGCCAGAGTCTGGAGGAAGACTGGGGAGAAGGAAATGCCAAAATGCCAGAAGTCCAGTGTCAAGTACCCACAGTCAGTGATGGTCTGGGGTGCCGTGTCAGCTGCTGGTGTTGGTCCACTGTGTTTTATCAAGGGCAGGGTCAATGCAGCTAGCTATCAGGAGATTTTGGAGCACTTCATGCTTCCATCTGCTGAAAAGCTTTATGGAGATGAAGATTTCATTTTTCAGCACGACCTGGCACCTGCTCACAGTGCCAAAACCACTGGTAAATGGTTTACTGACCATGGTATCACTGTGCTCAATTGGCCTGCCAACTCTCCTGACCTGAACTCCATAGAGAATCTGTGGGATATTGTGAAGAGAACGTTGAGAGACTCATGACCCAACACTCTGGATGAGCTAAAGGCCGCTATCGAAGCATCCTGGGCCTCCATAAGACCTCAGCAGTGCCACAGGTTGATTGCCTCCATGCCACGCCGCATTGAAGCAGTCATTTCTGCCAAAGGATTCCCGACCAAGTATTTAGTGCATAACTGTACATGATTATTTGAAGGTTGACGTTTTTTGTATTAAAAACACTTTTCTTTTATCGGTCGGATGAAATATGCTAATTTTGTGAGATAGGAATTTTGGGTTTTCATGAGCTGTATGCCAAAATCATCCGTATTAAGACAATAAAAGACCTGAAATATTTCAGTTAGTGTGCAATGAATCTAAAATATATGAATGTTAAATTTTCATCATGACATTATGGAAAATAATGAACTTTATCACAATATGCTAATATTTTGAGAAGGACCTGTACATGCATACACACACGTTACGTAGTATGTGTTGCAAAAAGGGGCCTTGCAATGTAACAAATGCTAGAAAACACACACACACACACGCAGAAATGTACTTAACTTTAACAAAAAGGGTGAAACATTTGTGCAAGTGTGTTGCTGCGCTGGAGTCAAACTACCAATGGAAACTAAGAGCAGTGAAACTGCATTAGTCTGAAAGAAAACTGAGCATTTTTCCACAAACATTTCACTGTCTGTATTTATAATCCATCCGCGCAAATGTTCTTTTCAACTTATTTGGTTTTTTACATAGGGTTAAGGCAGCTACGTTTTAAGCTGGACAACATACTGGGAAAATTTTTGGAAACCAGCTTGTTAGATAAATGTACATAAAAAAAGCATGAAGAGCGGAGACTGTCTTCAGAGTGTGTTTGGAGGATTGTAACTGAGACAGTCTCCGGGACACTCTCCTTGCAATTTAAAACAAACTAACTTCTCTGTGTCTTTCTTTGTGCAGATGTTGTAATGAGTGTTGGGGTTTAAACCTAAGATTTAAATGGTCCTTCGAGCCGGATTCCAAGATACCTGACGATCCCAGCGGGTGAGAGAGATCCAGGTAAAACTCCGTGGCCACGGTAAAAAGACCTTTTCCGGGACTGGTCCTCCCTGGCGGGCTGGGATCCGAGGGTTGACGGAACTCCAAGGACGCAGAGAAGTGTGAGTAAATCTTATGATTAAAAAGAGGGATGAATGACAAAAGAATAAAATAGTAAAACCCCGACAATTCTAGACACTATCAG
The DNA here is from genome assembly GCF_021462225.1 of Girardinichthys multiradiatus. Taxonomy (NCBI): domain Eukaryota; kingdom Metazoa; phylum Chordata; class Actinopteri; order Cyprinodontiformes; family Goodeidae; genus Girardinichthys; species Girardinichthys multiradiatus. The sequence goes on along the minus strand of NC_061798.1, from coordinate 34,719,793 downwards.
GTACAAGAGAAGAATACAGTTAAATTCCGCAGGAGGGTAGACTCCCTTAGTTGAAATAGACTAATTCAATTCTACGTTAAGGACGGCGGAGTCCTCTGTTAGGAAACTAATAAAAGGAGCGAGTGAGTGTGAGAGTGGAAAAATAGCCACCACTAGGTGACTGTTTTTCATATAAATTAAACAAGGAACAAATGGTGAGCCGTTGCGGATGCATGTAGGCAAGAAAATTCCACCTTAACGGGTTGAAGTGAATTTTACCGCAACAGGTTAGTTGATCACCATCTTGTTTAAAAGGTATTTCCAGTATTTAGAACACACCAGGTGTTAAAACCATACTGGAACTAAAAGTCGCCTAAAAATGGGTAAGGGACAAAGTAAAGAAAAACAAAAGTTACTTGATAATTTATCATGCAAAGATTGGAAAGTAGTAGAAAAGGAAGAACCAACAGCTGTGGAACCATTATGTTACTGGGTAAAACATTATAACTTTAATGGAAAGTTATCCACGGCTGCCTTAAAAGTCTTACAAGGTAAAATAGCTAACAAATGTAAACAAAATGAAAAACAAATGAAAAGAGAAGGTTATGCACAGACAACGGTATGGTGTAAAATAGCAAAACAGCGAGAGGAAGGTGAAAGAGTGGCGTGACAAAGAAGGGAAGAAAAGAAAAAAGAGGAAAAAGAAAGAGAACAGGCAGGTAAAGAAAAAGAAAAAGGAATAATGTTTCACCGAAAGGAAGATGATGAATATTCAGGTCCTTATGCAGCCTTACAGCAACAATTAGCCCAACAAGATGAAGAGGCGGCTGGGGAAGATGAAATAACTGAGCCTACGGCTCCCCCTGCCGCCCCATTTCCCGAAAAACCACCTAAATATACATCAAAAGATATAGGAAGTAAGCATAAATTACGGAAACACGGCGCAGTAGGAAGCTGGTCAACAACCCTATCTGGGGACTTTAATAGTGTGTTAAGCCCTCCCAGGGAACCTCAAAAGTTACTAAGTTTTGAGGAAGAGGGACTTGAAGTACAGACTTTCCCTCTGATAGAACTTCCAAATCCACGATCAGGACAGAATGATCCGGCTGTAATAAGGGTATATCGAACATGGACACAAGATGATATTAAAAAGGCAGTAGAGGGCATTCCCCACCCTAGAGAAGATGTTGAGGAATGTTTGAAACAAATGGAAGACCTTAGACGTTCTTATCACCTGAACGGAGCAGAGGTACAACAGGTGTGGATGTGCAAGTTAGGCCCTGACTGGTTTCATGTTAAAGGAACTTATACGCCTACTCAAGCAGATGGTACCAACCGAGTTGCTGACAGTAATGATCTGACAGAACATGTGAACCTCCTATTGGAAAGAATTAAAGCTAAATATAAAAAGAGAGCAAATTACACTGAAATAGGAAGGTGCCGACAGAAACCAGATGAACCATTTGATGAATATAGAGCAAGAATGGGAACGGTGTTCAAGGTTCACAGTGGTCTAGAACCAAGTGAAGATGCAAACAGTGCCTTCCAACAACAGTTAAAAAATGCACTCCATTCAGGTTCGTTACCTGAAATACATGGCTGGGTAAACCGCCATTACATAGGAATGAGTGGAGGCTTATTACAGGATTACATCAACCATGCCCTGCATGCAGAAAAAGTTATAAAAAGTAAAAAGACCAAACAAAAAGACACAGTGTTCTACCACGAGGAAGAGACAGCCTGTTTTGATAATGCAGTTTATTATCAACAAACACGAGGCAGGGGGCGTGGTAGAGGTCGAGGAAGAGGTAGAGGCAAAGGACATTTTGGAACACAAAATCCAAGAGCATGCTGGTCCTGTGGAAAAGAGGGACATATGGCTAGAGACTGCCAAAGTAGCTCTGCCCAACAAAACTATAGTGCGTGACTAGCACCAGAGCCGCAGGGGAAACTGAGCAGACAACCCCTTGGTGAAATGACAGAAAGGGTACTTTTGACTGGGGAGGGAGAAAATATATTAAATCTGGAAGAACTGTTCTATGTAGAAAAAATTAGACCAGAAATAACATTGATAGTACAAGGCACACCTATCACGTTCCTTTGTGATTCTGGAGCATGTAGAACCACCCTCAGGGAGCCACTACCACATGCAAAGCCTAGTGGAAATGATGCTGTGGTCAGAGCAGCCCAAGGAGTGACAAAAAGGGTTACTGAGACTGAACCCATATGGCTCAGAGACCCGGAAGGAAAAACATGCCAACTTTCGGTACTGATATTGCCAGAATGTCCAGTAAATCTATTAGGTAGAGATGCAATGGTCGCCTTACAACTAATCATATTGCCAACTCCTGATGGATTAAAAATAGCTTGGGAAAGGCCTGAAAATGTATATGTAATGCAGGGAGTGGGAAGCCCAAACTATTACTATACATTGGACATCCCAAATAAAGCACCAACTTCCACGGGGTCATTTCTCGTAGATGAAGGAAAAAATTCCATACAAAACCCTCAGGATGTAATGTCACCTGATGACCTACATGTTACAATGTGGTACACAAACAAACCAGACACCATATACAAAAGCGAATTTGACAAAATCACTCCAGTAAAAATAACAGTGTCATATGTGTACTCAGACGTGACGGCAAATGCCGCAGCTGCAGTAATACTGCCAGATACAGTCAAAAGGTTGTTTAGACAATACTCAGAACCTCATATCTCACTGTGTAAAGAGACAACTGAAGAGTGGAAAAACTTGGGCCAATTAGTAAACAGTGGTGAAAGAGCAAGAGATTGGGTTGCAACAGGTGTAAACACCTGGTACAGTCAATCAACCCTGATGACAAAAAAGGCATTGTTTTGGACAGTGACTGTCCAATCCGGAGTGCATCTAGACAAAAAGGAAAAGTGACATATCTTCTTTACTAAGGAACAAGAGGAACTGTTGAAGCTGGTTCCTGAAAAACTATGGTCTCAAGGGCCAACAGGTGTTGGCCTAGTCAAAACAGCGCTTCCTGTTGTAATAAGACCCAAAACAGAATACAGGCCTAGAGTGAAACAATACCCGCTAAAACCTGATGCAATGATAGGAATTGAACCAGTTATTACAGATTTGAAAAAGGCAGGAGTGTTGATTGAATGTGCTGAGTCACCCTGTAACACTCCTATATTCCCTGTAAAAAAGGCACCTCCATCTGTAGGGTGGAGGATGGTTCAGGATTTACAAGCAGTTAATAACGCAGTCATTCAAAGATCGCCGTGTGTAGCAGATCCACACACACTGTTGAATTCTCTGAACCCAAAAGCTAAGTTTTTCACTGTAGTGGACATAAGCAATGCATTTTTCTCTGTGCCACTGCATAAAGACAGTCAGTACTGGTTTGCTTTCACATTTAAAGGAAAAAGGTACACCTACACAAGGTTACCTCAGGGATATTGTGAAAGTCCAACAATCTACTCTCAAGTTTTGACCTCCAGTCTGTCCACCTTCGAGCCTCCACAAAACAGTCAACTATTAACATATGTAGATGACATACTGGTGGCATCAGAAACAGAAGAAGCATGTAAACAGGACACTTTAGCTCTCCTAACACATCTAGCAGGAGAAGGCCATAAAATAAGCAAAAGCAAGTTGCAATTTTGCAAAGAAACAGTAAAGTATTTGGGTCATCAATTAAGTTCAGGAGGAAGAACAATAATGGAAGAGAGAAAAACAACAATATTACAAGCACCAAAACCAATAACAATAAAGCAAATTATGTCTTTTCTGGGTCTGGCAAACTATTGCAGAAGTTGGGTGCCCAATTATGCAGAAACAACAGCACCACTGCAAAAACTTATGTATCAGAAGGAACTTAAAATGTCTGATGCCCTGGAGTGGGATCTTGAAGCAGAAAATGCACTTTGCAGCTTAAAACAGGCCATGGTAAGCAGCTGTGCATTGGCACTACCTGATTACCAGAAAGAATTTGTGCAAATGGTGGATTGCAAAGGACATTTTATGACATCAGTTTTGACCCAACTACATGGAAACAAATATAGGCCTGTGGCCTATTTTTCAACTAAAATGGATGCTGTTGCTTGTGCTCTACCCCACTGCGTGAGAGCAGTTATCGCAGCATCTCTAGCTGTGACATCAAGTGCAGACATAGTACTTTTCCACCCACTGACATTAAAAGTTCCCCATGCAGTATCAGCTCTGCTCTTGCAAACAAAAATGAGTTTCCTGTCACCAGCAAGACATCTGTCATGCATGTCTATCTTACTGTCACAACCACATCTAAAAATAGAATGTTGCACAATGCTGAATCCAGCAACACTGATACCAACAGAAGAAGATGGTGAAACTCATGACTGTGAAACATTAGCTGAAGAAACAGCAAAAAGCAGAGCAGATTTAAAAGATACTCCTCTACAGAAAGGTGAAACATTATTTGTAGATGGTTCCTCTAAAAAAGATGAAAAAGGGAAGATAAAAACAGGATATGCTGTGGTCACTCATGATAGGGTGTTGAAAGCAGAGCACAAGCTGCAGAGTTACTGGCTTTAACTGAAGCATGCAAATTAATGAAAGATAAAGTAGCAACCATCTACACAGACAGCCAGTATGCTTATGCAACAACCCACACATTTGGTAAACCAAGTATACACAACCTATGGATTCAACTCCTATTCAAAAAATGTTTGTAGAAGCTGCTTAGTATGTGCAAAACACAATGCCCAAGGGAACTTAAGGCCAAAAAGGGGACAATTTCCCAAGGCCAAATACCCTTTTCAACATATCCACATGGATTTCATAGAACTAAACAACAGCGAAGGGAAAAAGTATTGTTTAGTAATAATAGATCCATTCTCAAAATGGATAGAACTATTTCCAACAAAAACACCAGATGCATTAACAGTGGCAAAAGCCTTATGCAAAGACATAATACCAAGGTATGGTATTCCAGAGAAAATCTATAGTGACAATGGTACACACTTTGTTAATCAAATCATTAACAAAATAGGACAAGCCTTCCACATAGACCTAAAACACCACTGTGCTTATCATCCACAAAGCGCTGGGCTAGTAGAAAGAATGAATGGGACTATAAAGAACAGGTTAAGAAAATGCATGGAAGAAACTGGAAGACCATGGACTAAATGCATGGATTTAGTAAAACTCTATATCAACATAACTAGCTCAGATGGATTAACACCATATGAAACTGTGTTTGGGAGACCTTACAGACTGCCATATTTTAAAAATATGTGGGAAACAGATGATGAAAGCACACTGGCAGATTATATGAGAAAGATATTACAACAAAGACAGCAAAACAATGAGAAAACTAATGATGATGAAACTTCTGTCTACGCAGGGAATACTGTTAGTTGAACCAGGTGACTGGGTCCTGATAAAAAGCATAAAGAAGAAGCATTGGCATTCACCTAAGTGGGAAGGGCCCTATCAGGTGTTGTTGACTACTGGAACTGCGATTAAGATTGCAGAAAGGAACTCATGGATCCATCTAACACATTGTAAAAGAATAATAGAATATGACTAAAATAAATTTCTCAATAGCAGTGTTTACCCTAACTATCATTGTTTGTGTTGTAGTAATAGCATTGTGGTATCTGTTGTAGCATTGTAGCTCTTCATCTGACCTTCAGAGGTAGTCCGGCTACAAAGGGGGCTGCAATTATAGTTTGCAGTTGTCTCAAACCGGTGAAGATTGTCCACAGCTCTGCTACAGGTTTTTAGGAAGGGCTCCAATCTGCAGAAAGATGTTCACCCCTACACACAAAAAGATATTGATAATAGGGAGCATCATCTCAATCATAGTTGTAAGTGCCCTGTTAATATGGGAAAGAAATCACAAAATGCAAAAAAGAAGAGCAGGGTACTATAATCCTAATCGATCCAAAATCCAACATGAAATATTAAAAAAACCCTGTAAAACTACAGATGGGGATAGCAGTAGAACAAAAGAACTGTATTTCTGCTATCAAACTAACAGAACACAGACTGTGTTCACTTTTGATCGAAACTTGCAAATAGGGGGCTATGGGGCAAACAGCTGGGATGGATATGACTGGTATCTAGATTGTAGTGGTATGAAACAATCAGGACATTGGTGGGGAAATGTCTTTGCCACTACAGGATCATGGGAAAAGGGAACATATGGATACTCCACAGAGTGCCGGGATTGGGGGAAACAGGTCTCATTAACCAAAACAAATAAACAATTAATGTTAAACATTAACACGACCCTAATTCCTTTTGGTGTACCCAAGAGTTTTGGTGAACACCAGAACCCCCCATGCCATGGATTGGCCCTATGCGTGAGGAGACCACATGCACAAGATCCCTGTATAACATTATTATTGTGTCCTAACATCACAGTGGTCAATGTGACCCTGGAAAAGAGACCGGACATTACCAGAGGACCAAAATCTGACTCGCCCATCCAACCTAAAATCTTTGTACAACCCGAGACAGATGACTGGTTTAAAATAACTACAGGAATATCTAAAATAGACAACAACTGGCTCTTAATGGCAGAACAGGCTGCCCGGGCGGCAAAAACAGATTGTGTAGTATGCATGGGAGCCAGACCTCTGCTACAAGTGGTTCCCTCAGCATTAACAAAAGAATGCCTAGTAGAAGTAATGAACAGCACAAGACCTTTGACAAACTGCACCATATGGGATGAGATTTATCCTCTGACTACTGCCGAGAAACAAAAACCAATGTTTTCAAATAAGGTTGCTCCAGGAAACTTCTCCTGTATAAACCGAACAGGTGTAGGATCAAACATAAGCAGGCTCAATAAAGATCAATGTCAATCTATCGTAGCAGTAGACGTAAGCTTTAAATCTAAGGCACGCAGCGACATCTGGTGGTGGTGTGGGGATGATAAACTGTATGACAGGTTGCCATACAACACAACTGGTTTGTGTGCATCAGTGTCATTAATTTTTCCTGTATCTGTCATTCCACTCTCAGTAGCTGATTTACTGGCTTCAGTGAGCAGCATATTTCCACACACTTGGAAAAACAGAGCAAAAAGATCAGGATGGAGTAAAGATGACCCTACCTACATAGACAGCATAGGAATACCAAGAGGGGTCCCTGATGAATATAAATTAGCAGATCAAGTGGCAGCAGGCTTTGAATCCACCATATGTTGGTGGTGTACAATCAATAAAAATGTAGACAGAATCAACTACATCCATTATAATGTGCAGAGATTAGGAAACAAAAACTGAAGAAGGTTTCTCCGCTATCCATGAACAACTGTCAGCTACCTCACTTATGGCTTTCCAAAATAGAATTGCCGTTGACATGCTCTTAGCTGAGAAAGGAGGTGTTTGTTCCATATTTGGTGGTCAGTGTTGCACTTTTATACCAAATAACACCGCAGCTGATGGAAGCCTGACTAAAGCGTTGGAAGGCCTTAGATCACTCAACGACAAAATGAAAGACCATTCTGGAGTTGACACCTCAATGTGGGATGGTTTTGGGGAAATGTTTGGAAAATATAAACAACTAGTGTTTTCTATATTAACGTCTATTGCTGTGTTTGCAGCTATTCTCACCTTATGTGGATGTTGTTGTATTCCTTGTATAAGAGCCTTGTGTTCTCGAATAATCACCTCTGCTATACAACCAGTTAAAACAGAGCTCTCAGAGATGTATGCCCTTATAAGACCAGACGAGGACTCAGATGAAGACCCTGATGAGACAATCAACGAAGAGACGTCTCTGCATTTTCCAGACTTGTATCCAGACCCTGATGGTTATTAGGGAGGTCCTCTGAGTGTAACTTTTTATGCATTGCAATGATTTCATGACTGAAAATCTGAAAAGAAGTAGTCACTGAATGATGTTTAAAATTGATATAATGCTAAACTGAATAAACAGGAGGGAAATGTTAGATAAATGTACATACATTATTCAGTTTTCATTCTACATTACTTATTTACTATCTAGATGTGCTGTTTATATTACTGATTGAGAATGGTTGTTATCTCCTTATATGCATAGAGGAATATGATGTTGCAACATGAGCACAGGATGTGAGAACAGTCTGTTTTCACATAAAGATAAACTCCCTCAGCAGTTGAAACCTCATGTAACTAGGGCGTTCCTTTTCTAATAAAAGCATGAAGAGCGGAGACTGTCTTCAGAGTGTGTTTGGAGGATTGTAACTGAGACAGTCTCCGGGACACTCTCCTTGCAAGTTAAAACAAACTAACTTTTCTGTGTCTTTCTTTGTGCAGATGTTGTAATGAGTGTTGGGGTTTAAACCTAAGACAGCTAAATACACGTTTATTTTTTATATTTTCCCACCCATAGACTGCTGGAGATAGGCACCAGCTTCCCCGCGACACACTATATAGGAAGCGGCAAAAAAATGACTGCTTCACTGTTTCTGCATGTTTAGCTGGAACTTTCCTTATTCACGTCTGCTTTTTAATTCTGAGAATACATAACTAACACACAGTGCAGTCAAATTGAAGAGAAATGTATTTGCGAGAGAATTGTATTTTCTGTTCAAGCACAACCCTTCTGTCTAGGTATCAATTAGTTCATACAAACCCAAGATGTTACTCTTTGCTGTGGTTCTGTAATTAGGAGGTATTGGATTTTTTTAAACCTTCCTTTTCATGCTCCTCACTGTAGGCCATAGCAAAATCAACTTGAGTTCTCATTCAACCTTGTTTGTCACAGTTCAAGCTGTCTTGAATTCTTATCATATTTATAACCTTGGAATTCATGAAATTCAGATTATGGATCAGTGATAACATTCCTGAGAAACTAAAGTCATCTAAAGTATAAACTTTTAAAGAGGAGGACCTTTTATGCAAAAGCATAAATCCTTCATAGAAAAGTAGAATTGAAACATAAGTAATGTGTGCACATTTTGTTGTGATTCCGGACTGTTTGTCTGCACCATCTCTGTTTGCCTACTGATCATCTCTGTGCTGCAGCTATTAGGAGGATTTCTTTCACCTGCTCCTTCCCAGCCAGCTCCCTAATTATGCCTCACCTGCTCCACCTGTGCACCTGGCTTTATAAGCCACACGCTGACAGACAAACAGTGCCAGATTATTGAAAGTCCTTGTGTGAGTAAATGGCCAGCTGTCCTTCCTGCCTTGCCTGCTCCTAATATTGTTTTTTGCCCCTGGATTTCTCTGTTCTGCCTTGCCCACGTCGGATGTCTCCCTGGCTTCTGAGTTCTAGACATTGACCCTGCTTCTGCCTCCTGACTGCCACTCTCTGCCTAACCATTGGATCCGCCTGCCTGAATCTGCCTCCCCATTCATGACCTCGTTTCTGTGTCCTGACCAATGATTCAAGCCTCTCTCTCAGATCCTGTCGCCTGATTCTGCTTCTCCAGTTTTGACCTAGTTTTTGTCCCCTGACCACTGGACTCTGCCTATTCACTGGGATTGCAAACCTGAAAACCCGTGTGACATTGTTCTGCTGTCCGCAGTCCATCATACCGAGGAGCCGAAATTCAGTTTCCTTATTCTCCCACAGATTCTGTAAAGGTTAGTGGCTTTATTTCTGATTTAAGCATTATTCTCAGTTCTCTGCTCAGCCACTAACCTATCTGTTCTCCCTCAGAGATTCCTGAGTCTACTGCCTGGTGGTTTCCTGCCCAATGTCACTCAGAGCTTTTAATATGTCTTTTGAATCTGTTGTGTCCGGCTAAAACCTCGTGTCCTCTGTACTACTCATAACACATTTTGCTGTTCTTGCTCACTGAAAAGAAGCCTCATCAAACATATATGCCCCTTTCTGCTATTTCCCTATTATTATTATTATTATTATTTTTTTTTTTTTTCTCCTTTCTGTTTGCCAGTTTTACACTGAGACTTTAACCAACATGCTTTGCAGAGAGTGGTTCTGGGTGTTAAGAAGTTCTTCTTTAACCTCTTTACATTAGTTCTGGTTTGGGATTAATTGCTAACACTATATATTCATATACTATTGAATTGTTTGTTTACAATATGGGTGTGTCTTCTGTGGCAGCCATCTGGAGTTCAGCTAAAAAGGAGGCCCGCCTCAAACCTACCTCTTATATAGGAATTGAGCTGATGAGAGCAGGAGTTTGATTGGTGGAAATTGTGTAGAAAGTGAAAGTAATTTAAAAAATGATTTGACTTGTAAAATATGTATCTGTACACATACCAAGTTTGCTAAATGTTTTATTATTGATAAAGAATTGTTAATGTCTTCAATATCTATGTGAAAATTAACTTGTTTGTTTCTTTTCCTGCTCTGGAAGACGGAGATGATTGGCTGTTTTGAATTAGGGTGGGGTCTGGAATGTATATAAGATGACTACTGGATGTAGCAGGGGACTGACTGAAGGACTGCCATTTTGAGAAGTGTTGTGATGGCCTGAAAACTAAACAAAATCAGCTTTGTTTGCTGTACTGCAAAGCCAGATGTTTTCTTTTTCACACCAACACCTCTCAGTGTAACAATGAGTGTCTATAAAGTACAAAATTGTAATGGCTGATGTCTGGTTTGAAAGACATGATATAACATTTTGATCTGGTAGGGGTGTCAGTATTGAGGGCACTGCATGTAGTAGAAAAGACCTAACTTAAAAAAAAAGTGCAAAAATTGAACACAAACTTGTGAAACATCTACTTATAACATCCTGTTCCAAGCTGTGAAAGTATTGTCTGTACTTGGAAAAGAGCAGTGAAACATCTGTTTTCATATGTTTATATTTCATAATTCATAATCATTTCTCAGCTTTTCCACATTAAACCAAGTTGTAATCAGTTTAAGTGGAAAAACTTGCATTTTTTAGGTGCTGTACCATAGGTTTAAAAGTATAACGGTTCTGTATTGCTTTCTTCAAAATTTGAAAAATGATGACCTCCAATTATATTAAATTCTTATAAAGACGCCAAGAAAAAATATAAACTGGATATCTTGTTAAAGAGATAAAGGGATGGACTTGGTCAGCAACAATACTTAGGTAGGCTGTGGTGTTGACACAATGTTCAATTGGTACTAAGGGGCCTAAAGTGTGCCAAGAAAATATCCCCCAGACCATTACACCACCACCACCAGCCTGAACCGTTGATACAAGGCAGGATGGATCCATGCTTTCATGTTGTTGACGCCAAATTCTGACCCTAACATCTGAATGTCACAGCAGAAATCGAGACTCATCAGACCCGGCAACGTTTTCCAATCTTCTATTGTCCCATTTTGGTGAGCCTGTGAAAATTGTAGCCTCAGTTTCCTGTTCGTAGCTGACAGGAGTGGCACCCAGTGTGGTCTTCTGCTGGTCTCTGGTAGCCCATCCGCCTCAAGGTTCAGGCTGTTGTGCATTCAGAGATGTTCTTCTGAATGCCTTGCTTGTAATGAGTGGTTCTTTGAGTTACTGTTGCCTTTCTATCAGACCTCTGGCATCAACAAGGCATTTGCGCCCACAGAACTGCTGCTTACTAGATATTTTCTCTTTTTTGGACCATTCTCTGTAAACACTAGAGATGGTAGTGCATGTAAATCACAGTAGATCAGCAGTTTCTGAAATACTCAGACCAGCCCATCTGGCACCAACAATCATGCTACGTTCAAAGTCACTTAAATCACCTTTCTTCCCCATTCTGATGCTTGGATTGAACTGCAGCAGATCGTCTTGACCACGTATACATGTCTAAATGCATTGAGTTGCTGCCATGTGATTGGCTGACTATAAATTTGCGTTAACGAGCAGCTGGACAGGTGTACCTAATAAAGTGGCCAGTGAGTGTATATCGCAGTTCTTTGATTCTTTCTGAATTGGGTTCAAATGGTACCCTGTAAACGTACTTTATCCTCAAATTATTACTGCGCAAGACACCGACCAATGTTGACAAGCTTACCCTATCAATATTTTTAAATAAGTCATTGTTTTCAATTCTCTTTGTATTTCTTGTAATGCTATGGCATTATTTTCTAGGACCATGTCTATAATTACAGTTTCAGGAGTTCAGAAAATGTTCCCAACCACCTCGGGTTGGTAATCTTTCAGTTCTTCCATACAAATAGTAAAATACTCTAAATACTGAGTAGGAATACAAAGTAGGAATACATTTACCAAAAACTTGAATCATATTTTATTTTTACAGTCTTACAGAACACAGAACAGTACACAGCCAATAATGTCCTACTGTATAATTGAGTACTGGATTGATATGTAGTATAGCAATTTCTTAGTGAAAGTACATTTCTTACCTATTCTCATTTCGGAAAGTCGAGATGATGGATGTCACAGTGTATCTGCTCAAGTTTGGCTGTACCCTTTGCCCAGCCTCCCTCATTGTTAAATCATGGTTGACCACATGGTCAACTGAAGTGACTCGAATCTATTCCTCATCCTCGTCGTCTTCCTCCTCTTACTCTCAGTCGTACTGCCTGTCCTCCTCCTCTTACTCTCACTCATCTGGCTCTACCTATGTTTCCAATGTTGGCCTCTGTTGCACTAAAACAGAAGGTCTCACCTGTGGCCCTTTTCACTCAAGCTCTGATTGCTACTTGTAAAACTGTGTGACAATTGTTTGCCCATGTGATGAGTCATGTGAAAGGTCGGGAAATTGGTTTTATAATTTTGAATAATAATGTGTTCCTTGTGAAAACAGGACATTTTTCTTATGAAAAATACCATGTAAAACTTCATTCAGAATAATAAAAAAAAAGATATACAGTAAAATCCTTTTAGGAAAATTCTTACTACATCCCCAATCTAAAACCACAGCTGGAGCTGTTTACAAGAGGTGTGATCCACAGTTTCAGAAGAAATGCCAAACTCATAATTAATTTCCAACATCTCACATGCATCTAAGGCTTTGCATGTAATGTCACTGTCATTTGTTTGTCGGTGTCCCTGCTGAGGTGTAATGAAAGCCCAGGTTGCTTTTTCAGTGTCCTTGAGGTCATCTGTGGAAATTTCACACTGGACCTCTGTGCATCTCTGCTGGTCCCCTGATTATCTGAAAAGAAGATTGTGGAGTACTGAGCAACATTCAGTTCTTTCTCTCATCATAACACATGAAATGCTTGTAGCCCATGTATACAATTTGTCTGTGTCCAAAGGTACCAAAAGCTTGTGCGTAGTGGCTCTTGATGCACTAACTCCAGCCTCACTCCACTTCTTGTGAAGCTCGCCCCAACTGACCTTTTCCTACCACACCCTTTTCTTCCACTCAACTCTCTATGAATATACTTGGATTCAGCACTCTGAACATCCAGCTTGTTTAGCAATGATCTTTTGTTGTTTACTCTCTTTGTGAAGGGTCTTTTGGACATCTGTCAAGTCAGCAGTCATCCCTATTGATGCGTAGCCTGCTGACCCAGAATAAGAGACCATTTGGAGGCTCAGGAAACATTTCAATGTGCTTTGAGTTAATTATCTGATTAGGGTGTATCAACATTTGCTCTCAGTATTTAACTATTTTACAATATTCTAATTTTCTGAGATGCTGAATTTTGGGTTTTGCATGATCTGTAAGCCATTATAAATAAATTTACATGAAATAGAATATTTTTCTCCTTATGTAAGTTTAACTGAAATAGGTGATTTTTTTCCTTTTTTAACTTTTTCACAATATTTCATTTTTTTAGAAGCTTTTTTACAGTCATCAGTTCAATTTTTTCTACAAACTCCAGCATATGGCAGAAATGTCCAGTGATTGGTTGTGGCCAACACAAACGCTATAAGAACCAGCAAGCCTTCGCAGATTACATGTTTCACCAGAGGGCATGTCCTGAAAATATCACTAATCATCAATGACCTCTGAGGAAAAATACTTATTTTATTGTTTGATATTCATATGAAGCAATAAAATTTGAATAATGTGGACAATGAAAACATTCAAGACGGGTATTTTAAAAGAAAACCATACTTTTGTTGAAGGATCTATCCACAAATACACAGGAGTATCTTGTGATTGATCTAAAGGTAGTGGAAATCTTGTCTTATTTTGCACTCATTAGACATTCACATGTATAGCATCTTGTAGTGCAGTTTTGAAACATTCTGTCTTTACATTTAGGATAAACTGTTATTAAAAATAGATACTTTTAATTTATTTGCAGATGTGCAAACCTTCAACTCAAATTTACATTACTGATCCTGGATTTTATTCTTATTTGTTTATTATTATTTATGTATTTTCTGTCAAAGTCTGCTGGTAGATGATGAAGAATATTTGTTGAATGTTTCTGAACTATCTTGTATGCACCACAGCACTCCTACAGTTCAGTCATTGTCAGGGATCAGACTGTCACTCAGTGCATCACCCAGTCTGTCCCAATACTCGCACTTCCACCCTTGTGTCCCTGAATTGCACGTTCCCGTTGATGGGTTCAAGTGCGTAGTGTGTCCCAATTCTCCAGAGTGGTCCTTAGCCCCGCTCCCTTTGTGCCCTCAATCCACACTTCGGCGAAGCCCGCATCTAAGCGGACTTCGAAGTATATTACCCACAATTCACTGCTGCAGATGACGTTCTGTGCAAAAACCAATCACAACCGTCAACGTAATCAACATTGTAAGAAACCACTGGGTTCGGAGTCAGTCTGGGCAGTCAGTAGGTCATAACACTGAAGTTACCTTTCGAACAAACACTGGCGCGGCGCGAGTCTGGTGTATAAGCCTCCTTCGCTTCCTGCACTTTCTTCACCTCAAAACAATTGCTTGTTGCAGTTTTAAAATATGTTTTTTAGCAGCCAGACTGTGAAAACAGCGCTGGTTCCCGCCCTTTTTGATGTTGCAGTTACGGTGCAGAGGTACAAGTCGATGACGTAACCCCTACTGTCCCAATTCTCCAATTTGCACGCTTATAACCTGCGCACTTCAACCCCTACATGCACTTGTACAAAGTACGCACTTCATAGAGGGGTGTAGGGTGTAGTGTGGGAATTGGGACAGGGCTAGTAAAGGACAGATTAAGAAGTAAATCATGCTGTCATATTCCATTAATTTCAGTAGATGGTGCCATTTCCTTAGCACAGCTTGCACCCTTTTTCACACACCTTGTGCCTTAAATATGTATGTAGTGTATTAAGTACAGTTTTGATCATGTGTTCCAACTAGCAGCATCATCATATCAACAAGTTTTCAGAAAGGAGAAAAGAAACATTTTTTAGCAGATATTGGAAGGTGTAATGATTTCGCATTGCAATTTACCTATTTTAAAGTCAGCTAATAATGATTCTAGTAATGCAGAATTTAAATGAGGAAAACTTAAAGTTCTGCCAAAAATGTTGAGTTAGACAGGGTTCTGTTTTGGTTTTGTCACTCAAATGTAAAACACCTAAAGACACCACTGAAACATGACTTCCTGTTAGAAGCCATGTACTTTGAAAAGAATGCCTACACACTACAAGGTGTGAAAAGTTTTCAGAATGAGTGTGGAAACATTTTATTTGTGTGAGAGTGTGATGGGTGGTTGGTGAGGAGGGGGGTTTTCAAGAAATTGGAGCACTTTGTGGTTGGAAAGAAAAGAGACATTGCATGCAAGCACTATCGTACACATTTTATCACACAAGTATGAACTTTAATAATAATTAATAATAATCATCTTTATTGGTCATTGCACATGTACATTAGAACAAAATTTGTCCTCTGCATTTAACCCATCCCTTACAAGGAGCAGTGGGCTGCCATTGTGCAGCACCTGGGGAGCATTCTGGGGCTAAGGGTCTAGCTCAGGGACCCAGAGTGGTAATCTGTGAGATATGAACCTGGCTTCTTGTGTTCCTCTGGAAGACAAACCTCCTGTTCTAACCACTAGGCCACCACTCCCCATATTAACTTCAATCTATTTTTTAACATGTTTTCATAGATTTTTGTGATAAAACCAGACCCAACACCTGACCTGAGTCAATATTTTTCAGAACCGTCTCCCACTGTAAATGCTGCTAAAGTCTTTTGGCGTATATCTCTACTTGCTTTGCACATCTAGAAAAATTTGATTTTTACCCATTCTTCTTAACAAATTAGCTTGAGTTTAGTACAGCTCCTCCAAAGTTATCATGGGCATCTTGGCTGCTTCTCTGAATAATGCTTTCATTGCCAGGCCCATCAGTTTAGATTGACAGCCATGTGTTGATAGACAAGGCTGGGAAGATGGTCAGAGTTGATGGTAACATAACTGGAGCTAAACACAAGGAAATCCAGGAAGAAGACCTGCTAGGGGCTGCGATGTTATAGTTTTAATCACAGCAATGTAATAGTTTTAATCACAGCCATATTTATGTGTCCACATTAGCTAGACCAAGATTTAGTTGAGAATTATGGCAAGATCTGATAATTTGCTCTCCACATATACTCTCCATCTGGTCTGATTTATTCTGAGTTATTTTGCAAAGAGGAATGGGCAAATATTGTCTGTAGAAGTGCAAAGCTGGTAGAAGCTTGCCCCATAAGACTTGCAGCTGTTAATAATACATACATACTACAAAGTATCATCTCATGAAACTGTGCATACTGCAAGTTTTAAACTTTTATTTGTAAAAAAAAAATTAATCATGTATAATTGCTCTTGTCATTCACAAAATATGCACTATTTTGTCTTAATCTATCACAAAACCTAGATGAAATACATTTAATTTGTGGCTGAAATGTGACAACATGTAAAAGAGTTTAAGTGGTAATGATACATTTACAAGGCACTGCAAGAGTTAAGGTTTAAGGGGTCAAACCTCTTGCTGTCATTTATCACACACAACCTGTTGTTTCACATAATTATTTCTATGCAGATGATCCTTAAATCAGAAACTTAAAAAGGTTATATTATCTCTGCCAAAGCCATGATCAAGACACTTAAGCTACGTTCACATTGCAGGTCTTAAAGCTCAAATATTTTCAGAAATCAGATTTTTTTGTGTGGTTGTTCACATTACCTTGAAAATGTTGTGGCTCTAAACTGACCCGCATGCACATCAGTACAATACGAGGATCGTCAAGCGCAGCACAACAGTAAACACAGAAATGTGTGTTGTCAGCGGGTGCTGTGTGGGAAACACATGAATATAAGGAGAGTGGAACTCTTTATTGTTCCGTTTTAGGGAGGATCTGACTGCCAATTCAGCACAACAAACTGTTTGGATGCAGAGACACAGCCACCAGATCATCAGATGCTTGGTAACCTCGATTGCATTTTAAAGTCCTGTTTGAACAGTTATATATGAATTTTACAATACAAACTACGTCCCACATCCAGGCAGTTTCTTTTAATTAGGATTAAATAAAGTTTTATCTCTGTTTATTAATGAGCTCTAACATCTTATTGTCTCTCCATCATGCAGTATTATTCTAGCCCCCTGTCTGCTTTGCTAACTGCTACCGTTTCCAGCTGGGCGGCGCAGAATTGTGACGAATGTGATGGAAAGTGACGTCAAAGTCACATCTAATCCGCGTTGGTCGTTCCCACAGGAATCGCATTCAAAAAGATCAGATACGAGTCGGTTTCAGGACCACATATGAATGTGGCTCAAATGTGTCTTGAAAAAGTCAGGTTGGGCCAGATATGAGCATTCACACTTGTTCTAAAAAGTCTTATGTTGTAATTATTAATCTGAGAATATTATTTAATATTTAATATTAATATTTTATCAAATAATATTTCGGTCTGTTAAGGGTTGTCCTGTGAATACCAGCCCAGTAAGGCGATGATATTAGGACAAAATAGAAAGGTGTAAGACGAGCTCTGACATTATTGAACAGCATAAACTCTGCACATACATGGAATGAATTCACACAATTTCTTAAAATACAAGAATTTATAACAAAAATAAGTCAACTCAAAGTCACACATATTTCAATCGACAAACTCTTTACTATGCTAAAACAATCCAACTAAACTACTAAGCAGAATGAAAGAATAATAAAGACTAATGGGCTATGTACAATATAAACAAGTTGATTAAAGATGATTGGAAATCATGACCAAAAAGACTGATGCAACATTACCATGCAATGTTTATGTTTGAGAACGTAATGGTGTTTACTTAGTTATCAAATCTGGTAAATGAGGTTCAGGGACTATTATTCACTAGCTTGAAAACAAACAACCTTTCTGTTGACTAGTCTTAGTGCTAGCAAACACGTGTTCTTACCGTTAGCAGTTAAGCTAACAAAGAAGCGGATAGCTTAGCACCAGAATCAACACATACCTTTAAAATACCAGGGATAATAAAAGGTTTAAAATGCATAAGCGCGCGGACGGCGCGTTATGAGCAATGTTCTGTTTAAAATCACTTTTCAAGTAAAGATTATCTTAACTTTAAAACATACAAAGAACACAAACCGGCCTGTGTGCTACAGATAGCATGCTAGCACAAAGATAGCCGGGTTCCACAAAACAAACTTCATAACATGAAATCGTTTAGATCATTTCATCCTAAACCTATCTGTTAATCTGCCCAAACCTAACCTCTGACCATGGCGAGGAAATGTTGTCCAAGGGGCGACGAAGTTCTGACCTCCGGAGCTGTGGCTTGAAAGACGGCTCTTCTGTCAGTCAACCAGCTGTTCGTTACCG
Organism: Girardinichthys multiradiatus; assembly: GCF_021462225.1. Classification (NCBI taxonomy): domain Eukaryota; kingdom Metazoa; phylum Chordata; class Actinopteri; order Cyprinodontiformes; family Goodeidae; genus Girardinichthys; species Girardinichthys multiradiatus. Next base: position 34,701,271 of record NC_061798.1, on the reverse strand, counting down.
TAACATGTAGGTGCAAGCCGTGGTCCTTCCTTCAGACTCGGCTTGTAGAAACAGCTTCTCTTCCGGGGTTTCTCTTCGACACAGTTTTGCTTCTGCGGGGCTTCGTAGAGAAAATGTAAACAACTCTTACACCTTAATTTCCCCGCTCATGAATGAAAATACCGGATACACAGACAGTATTTCATTCTACTTAACTTTGCATATGATCGGTGATCGTATGGCTTCCTTGGATCCAGTTGAATTTATGTCTTTTGCCAGCAAAAGACATCAGCGCGCTTTGTTTCCCTCCTATCCCGATGGTCATCGGTGTGGAAGAGAAAGACTTGTGGAAAGGTGGGGGTCTTATGCGGGCAGTGGCATCATGGGAAGTCCTCTGCTACTCCCCCTTCCCCCTTCGGAGTTGTGCTGGAAGTCAGTTAAATGCCATTTATTTTGAAAGTTCCAGAAATGTTCATACCGGAGTTTAATGTTGAAATCCATGGCTGTAGGTCACAACACTTACCTGGTCACTTGACCCCAAAAAATCAGATTTGGGCCACATTTGCCTGGAGTGTGAACAGAGCCTTAGATCATTTCAGCTTTTAAAGCTTTTAGAAAATGGGATTTCTACAAATGAACAGAATAAGGGTCTTGATATAGGCAAACTAAATTTAACTGACCCTACATTTTTAGATTTTGCATAGGGTTACTTTTCAATATGCTGAAAAACATGCATGAAAGGATACAATGGTATGCCTTTAAAATCCCAGCAGATGGCGCCACTGTTTAGAGCTTTAACTTTCCAGTTTCTACAATGTTCTATAAACATACAGTTCTAGGGGAGGGTATATTTGCCTGTACCTGGGTAAATAAACAGTTTGATTATTTGAATTGATTCTCACTTGAAGTTGCCAAATAAACAAATGGTTACAGGAAAAGTTCCAGCCCTGTTGGAGAGATATAAAAAAGTGGGGGAGCAAAATAGGTAGGGGCAGGAGATTCTATCAATGCCAACAGAAGTCAAAGAACATGAGCAAGGATAGAATAAAAGTTGTTTTTTCTTGGAAGAGTTAAAAATGTAAAATACGGATGGGTAAAGAGAGACCCTCAGGTATTTTATTTGGGAAAGAAAATGGGTTAGAAGGATAAAAGTGATAGGCTGCAGACTGCATCAAAAAAGGCAGTGAACCTTAAACCTATGGGGTGGGTTTGAGGCATTGATGAGGAGTAGATATTTGGTTAGGCTGAAGCGTACCATTGGGAGCAGAATGAGAAAAAATATATATATGGTAAAGAGTGGAGAGAGAACAGAGTAGAGAATAGATTCTGTATTTTGAGCATACAAAGCAATGATAAGAATGGGTATAAAAGTATTTGGGTGGGAAGTAGTAGAAGTAACTTCACCATTCCCAGTGGAGAAAAAAAAAGGAATTCCCCTAAAAGATGTGCAAAGTTGAAGGAATGAAGTAAAAGATGGATGAAAAGGAGTATCAGGTAAGCAATAATGTATAGCAAATAAGCATAAGAAAGGATGAGAAAAGAAGACAACAAAGTACGAGTAAAAGATAGATGTAGGAATAGTGTAAGCTTCCATATAAAAATTGGAAAATCACAAAGGAAAAAGTTAAAAATAAAAAAGAAATGAGCACATAAACAAGAGGAACAAATTATAGAGAGAAGGAAAGAACAAATAAAAAAGACAAATAAATGAGCGCGAAAGACCCATTCTATCAAGACAGACAGACAGACAGAACTTTTAAAGTTTTTCTATTCATTTCTATTCCGTTCTGTAAATATACAGTTTCTGCTAATTCTTAGTATACTCTCTCACAAACCAAAAACAGATATTAGAAATAATTCACCTGTCAACTTGTTCTGTCCATTTCAACCTGTGCCTCAACGTAACCTGTCTAGCCAGACAGCCAAGGGGAGGAAAAATAAACGACCAGTTTCAGATTATACCTACTTGATAAATTGAATCCCTCTGTGTGTAATTTAATCGTAGTCATGTCAAGTACAGAAGAAATATACAGAACAAAGCTTCTCCTGGTCGCTCCTACTTTGTCTTTTTCACCCTATTTTTCTCTAGCTTAATTTAAACCTAAATTGTTTTTAATGATATTGTGGAATTATAGAAAAGCAAAGTTTTTTTTGAAGTGAAGTTGAATAGAGATGTTTGTTTACTTGCAGCTGACAGCAGTCAGAGCAATCTTAGTTTGGAAAACCAAGAAAAATGGAGCAAGTTAAAAGAGGGCTCCTTCTAAATTTAATTTCCAAAATCTAAAAACTTTTCAAACAGCTATTGAACTTTTTCACATTTTTTCACCTAACCCCAATAAAATTCTATATATTTTATTGGGATTTTTAGGATAGAAAAAATGGAATGACCTACAATTGTGAATTGGAAAATTAATGTACTATTTTACAAACAGAAATCTGAAATGGAGTGGGATTTAGGTATTTGCCCCTCTCTTATATCTTTACTGATTTTTCATACAAACATTTCAGATCATCCAAAAAAAATTTAAAGACGCAATTAAATGCAAAACACATTTTTCAAACAATTTTGTTTATTACAAGAAAAAAGCTATGCAAACACACCTTACCATGTGTAAAAGTAAAGACCCACCTTGATAAATCTTTAATTAACATGATTAATCAAATTCTTTGGTTCAGTTTCACAAGCCAGACCTATGCCTGATTACTGTGACTACTGTTTAAGAAATCTCTTCATTAAAACCAATCTGACAACATGAAGTAGGGAAGGGCTCTAAAAAAAGCAACACATGTAACACTCCCATCTAAGGAAATTCTAGAACAGATGAGAAACAAAGACACCTATCAGTCTGGAAAGCGGTACAAAGCCTTCAAAGGCTAGTCAACCACTGTCAGAGCCACAAATGAAGAAAGAAAATGCACAGGTTGGCCAACTAAAATTACTTCAACAGCTCATTAACACTTCATTCAGTAGGTTTCAAAAAACCCAGAACATACAGAACTGTAGGCCACACTTTTTTGTGTAAAAGCTTATTGTTTTTGATACCACAAGAAGAAACAGACTAGACAAAAATGACATCCATGGAAGATTTCAAAAAGCTGCCGACCAAAATTAAACCTTCAAACTCATGTCAAAAGACCAAAACCTGGGAAAATATTTGGTGGAGTGAGAAAACAAAGGTGAACATTTTCAGAAGGTGTAAGACATGTTTTGTTTGGTGTAAATCATTTCAGCAATTCAGAAATAGAACATATGTAAAATAGAGTGCAGTGTGATGTTATGGGGGTGCTGTGCTGCTTCAAGACCTAAATGGCTTGCTGTAATTTATGAAACCATAAATTCTGCTCTCCAAAAAATCCTGAAGATGAATGTCCTTTCATCAGCTGACTATTATACTATTGTGACCTTAAGCTGAAGCATAATTGGGTTATGTAACAGGGAAACGAGCAAGTCCACCTCTGAATGGCTCAAACTCCAAAAATCCAATTGACATGCTATGGCATGACCTTACAGAGCCCATTCATACTCCAAACAAAAGAGAAAGCCAACATTCTTCCATAGAGATTTAAAAGACTAATTGGCAGTTATCACAAAGGCCTGAGGGCAGTTGTTGTCAAGTGTGTCACAATCAGCTATTAGGTTTAGGGGGTAGTTACTTTTTCACATAGGGGTCTGGTTGGACAGTTTGTTTCCCCTTAATAAATTAAATCATCATTTGAAAACAGTTGTTCATCATTACTCTGTTTATCTTTGTCTGATGTTAAAATTTGTTTGATGATTTGAAACAAGTGACTGTGACAATAAAAACTCAAAACAGAAATTTGTAACAAGGCATTTTGTCACAACTAATTTAACTGCAACTATGTGAATGTTTCCAATATTACAAAGTGCTTCAAGTAATCTAACAAAATCATCACTGTGACTGCCAAGGTTCCAGCACCAACAACTGCAAAAACTGAAAAGTGGGGCGTGCAATATTATTTGGTCCCCTTGCGTTAATATTTTGTAGCGCCACCCTTTGCTGCAATTACAGCTGCAAGTCGCTTGGGGTATGTCTCTATCAGTTTTGCACATCGAGACACTGAAATTCTTGCCCATTCTTCCTTGCAAAACAGGTGGAGCTCAGTGAGGTTGGATGGAGAGCGTTCATGAACAGCAGTCTTCAGCTCTTTCCACAGATTCTCGATTGGATTCAGGTCTGGACTTTGACTTGGCCATTCCAACACCTGGATACATTTATTTGTGAACCATTCCATTGTAGATTTGGCTATATGTTTTGGATCATTGTCTTGTTGGAAGATAAATCTCCGTCCCAGTCTCAGGTCTCTTGCAGACACCAACAGGTTTTCTTCCAGAATGGTCCTGTATTTGGCCCCATCCATCTTCCCATCAATTTTGACCATCTTCCCTGTCCCTGCTGACGAAAAGCAGGCCCAAACCATGATGCTGCCACCACCATGTTTGACAGTGTGGATGGCGTGTTCATGGTGATGAGCTGTGTTGCTTTTACGCCAAACATATCGTTTTGCATTGTGGCCAAACAGTTCGATTTTGGTTTCATCACCACCGTTTAAATAAAGTTTGTCTTAACATAGAATAAACATAAACACAACACAGAATAAATCATTAACTAAGCAGCTAGTCTGCTAGCAATTAGCTGAGTTTCTCAACACAACCAAAACCAAACATCATGAAATAAACATTATTCAGATTATTTCACCCAAACTAATTTCTATTCGTTCAACTTTTAATGTTGTAACCTATGGCTGGGGTCCCAACGGGTGGAAAAAATACATTGGATGATTTATTTAAAAACAAACCTTTTTCTTCATTGCTCTTGAGGCAGTTCTGTAGATTATAGAGAAATAAACTACCTTTTAGTGTGGATTTTCTTTTGTGCTTTTTTTGTAATACTTGGAGAACAAATAACTGTATTAAATTGATATTGAATTGGAGTTTCAAGTTTGTTAACAATGATCCCTAAAATCCTATGAAACACCACTTGACTCGGCTCATAGCTTATACATATTTAATAAATTGGTCAATAAAAACGCTGAATGCATTAAAAAAGTTAAAACAAAAAAAGAACATTATCATTTAAGCATATTATTACATGCAAAAATGCTGTACAGCATCTTGTCCAGCATTTTTTTTTCAGGTACACATTCAAAAATATCCAAAGTCAAGTTTGGACTAAAAAGATTAAACATCTGTTTAATTGCTCTAAACCGGCGATGCTGCTTTGCACAAGTAAAATTGCTAGCCCGGCTGATTGCAAATTCAATTCAATTCAATCAAATTCAATTCAATCCAGTTAGCATTTATGCTCCTTTACCAGAGCCTTTACAGGCTCAGTTTATTTTTCATTTTAAATCTGTCTCTCTCAATTTTCATCAAAGCACACTTTAAACAAAATTATTACTATTGTTTTTGACATGATGTCACTGCATCTGTATATAAGTCAAAAATGGTTCACAGTTTTGGTTTTGGGTACATACAGTTTCTAAATAAACGTAATGTTGTTGTGATAAAACGTTCAGCTGAAAAAGACTTGAATCAGTACAAAAGTGATGTGAACTACTTTAACATCATTCATATATCTACTTTCCTCTCCACCACTAACACCCGTCCTCATCCCACCATCGACACAATAAAAGTACATATTTTTAGATAAATCTCAGAATATTTGTTCCTTCATTGGTTCTTTTAAGTCCTGCTTGACTATCCTGGCTACAAAAAGCAGTGCATGATATAATTTCACAATTATGAATTGCCATTCCTGCACATATAAATAGCATAAATCCATACTGTGTTTGCTAAAAATTTCATTGATTGTGTTAACAGGCTTTTATGCCTTATGAAAACTACTTGTATGCGGATGTGGATTTTGCAAGGGCATCACTGTTGTGCGTCTCTGAGTAAAGGCACTGAAGTGTATCTCATTTTAAAATTCATCCACGATAAGATTTGACCGGAGAGACAGAGTCATTTGAAAGACAATTATAGAAAAAGTGGGAATGTGCTCTGCTGTGACCATTAATGCTAGTTACTGTGTGTATTGCCTCTCTTATATTGTGTATGAACTGCTGTATGAGCATAACTCTGTGTGTGAACGGATGCTTAGCAATAAAGGCTACATAACCCACCCTCTTGGGGTGTAATTGGTAGTTTCTTATCATCTGTCTTTAGCTTGAAAGAAAATGATCTCATCTGACTGGTTTTTCAATCTCTTCCACTGAGCACATTGAGCAAGGAAATGTCAAGTATCATGCTCCCACCCTTTTCAAAAATATTATTGCAACATTTTTATTTTTTTTTTACTTTTCAGTTCAGGTGCTTTTTTTACATGGACTAATTTATTAATTTACAAATATCCTGCCAACCGGACAGCGAAGAAGAGGAGAAAGACATGCCCATAGGCAGAGAAAGAAGATGAAAGATGAGAGTCTAGGACTGAGAGTAGGGACTTTGAATGTTGGGACTATGACAGGAAAAGCTATAGAGTTGGCTCACATAATGCAGAGAAGGAAGGTGGATGGTGGATACTGTGTGTTCAGGAGACCAGGTGGAAAGGTACCAAGGCTAGAAACTTAGGAGCAGGGTTCAAGCTGTTCTACAAAGGTGTGGATGGGAAGAGAAACAGTGTAGGAGTTATTTTGAAGGAGTTTGTCGAGATTGTTCTAGAGGTGAAAGGAGTATCAGATAGGGTGAGTCTGAACCTAGAAACTTACAGCGAGATGTTCAATGTTGTTAGTGGTTATGCTCCACATGTAAGATGTTAGTTAGAGGAGAAGGAGAAACTCTTGAGCGAAATAGATGAAGTGATAGTGAATAGCCCCCTTGCTGAGAGAGTGGTGATTGGTGAAGATCTCAATGGACCTATTGGACCAGGGAACAAAAGTCATGAGGTAGCGATGGGCTGGTTTGGCATCCAGAACAGAAATGCAGAAGGACAAATGGTCGTAGAATTTGCAAAGAGGATGGAAATGGCTGTGGTGGTGGATGTTGACAAAGAAAGATAGTTGTTTGGCTTTCAGGGAGAAGTTGAGACAGGCTCTGGCTGGTCAGGAGTTGCTTCCAGATGACAGGACAACTACAGCTAATGCAATCAGGGAGACAGGTAGGAAAGTACTTGATATATCCTCTGGAAGGAAAGTTGATAAGGAGACTCGGTGGTGGAATGAGGAAGTACAAGAGTGTGTACAGAGAAAGAGGTCAGCTAAAAGGTAGGATATTGTGAGGACTACAGGGAGACTCAGTAAAGTGAAGGTAGAGGTACCTAAGGCCAAACAAACTGAATTGTATGATAGGTTGGACTGTAAGGATGGGGAGAAGGATTTGTGCAGGTTGCCGAGACAGAGGTGGAAAGGATGTTTGGTAGTTTGGGGGGATTACGGATCGAGAAAATGTACTGATAGGTGCAACATGTGTGATACATTTGGCGTTACATTAACGCTCAGCTTGGACTCCTGCTTTACTTGCACTGCCATACTTGCACAATGATCATCTGCAATGTTGTATTGCTCTTGCATCTTATACTGCTCTATATTTACTCTCACTCACTTAAAACTGTGCACATATATTTATATTATATTGTAGATATGTTTATACTTTTTAATTTGTATTGTATTGCACTGACTATGCCAAAACAAATTCCTTGTATGTCCAAAAACGTACTTGGCAATAAAGCTTTTCTGATTCTGATTCTGATAGGAAGATTGAAGGAGTTGATAAATGAGGAAAATGAGAGAGAACAACCATTGTGAATCAGAAGGCCGCAGAGATCAGTAAGGATGAAATATAGAAGGTATTGAAAAGGATGAAGAGTAGAAAGGCCGTTTGTCCTGATGATATACCAGCTTGGCTCTGACCCCTTCTTGTATGCTGTGGTAATGGATAAGTTGACAGATAAGGTTTGACAGGAATCTCCATGGACTATGGTGTTTGCCGATGATGTTGTGATCTGTGGTGAGAGCCGGGAACAGGTAGAAGACAACCTAGAGAGTTGGAGGTTTGTACTGTAAATGAGACAAATGAAGGTTAGCCGGAGCAAGACAGAATACATGTGCATGGATGAGAGGGACCTAATTGGAGCTGTGGGGTTACAAGGAACAGGGATAAAAAAGGTTAAGGATTTTAAGTCTTTAGGGTTAACAGACCGTTGGAGTGGGTGAAGAAAAGTGCCCCGTGTGTTATGTGTTAAAATAGTATCAGAAAGGTAAGGCGTACAAGACGGTGGTGAGACAAGAAATGTTGTGTGGTTTGGAGACAGTGGCAATGAGGAAAACAGGTTGTGTTGAGGTTCTGTTTGGGAGTGACAAGGATGGATAGGATTAGCAAGGAGTACATCAGAGGGACAGCTCATGTTAGATGTGTTGGAAATAAAGCCAGAGAGATAGTTTGGATAGGTGATTTGGAGGAGGGACAATGACTACATTGGTAGAAGGATACTGTGGCTGGAACTGCTAGCCAGGAGGCCTAGATGAAAACAAAAGAGGGAGATTTATAGAAGGAGTGAATGAGGACATCAAGGTTGGTGAGTGTGAGAGATGAAAATGCAGAAGATAGGGTTAAATGGACACAATTGATTCACTGCGGCTATCCCTGAAAGGGGAAAGCCAAAACAAAAAGAAGATTCTGCCAACCGGACTTTCTTTGGTGCCATGTATTAAAATTAACAAGGTCTGATAGAGATTGTGGGGCTTTATCGAACACAACAACACAATCAGAGGACCTCTAAGAATAAATCTTTCGCCCTTGTCTTGTTCTGCATGCCTTGAATCACTTACGGTTTTATAAGAACTGGCTTGCTGTTATATAACTGTGTATTCCAACCATGAATAAATAAGTGACAAGCAGGGAGTGTTGAAAGTTACCAGACAGCATGTCCTCTGCTACCTGTGTGTGTGTGTGTCTGTGTGTTCCTCTCTTGGCATCACAGTGAGAACCATTTTCCCAATTTCACCATCAAATTGAGGACCGTTTGTACCAAAGTGAGGACATTTTGCTGGTCCTCACGACCTATTTTGCTAACGGTTAGGTTTAGGACTAAGGTGTGAATTGACTTTAGGTTAAGGTTAGGGTTAGGTAAGCACTGGTAATGGTTAGGTTTAGGGTTATTGTCAGGGTTAGGGCATAGAAAGGGTTGAAAATGACTGAAAATCCATGGAAGCCAATGGGAGTCAACACATGGTCCTCACTACATATAGCAAAACAAGAGTGTGTGTGTGTGTGTGTGTGTGTGTGTGTGTGTGTGTGTGTGTGTGTGTGTGAGATTCACTCTACAGTTTGACAGCTTGCAGGATGGTGAACACCACTGAGCCACTGACCTTGTCATGTAATCAGCTGAGGAGTGTGTACTACTGTACAAACTAGTGTCTGTTGGCATGTGTGCATGTGTGGTCTTGAACCAGTACAACTGTTGCCATAAAATGTTTGACAGCAGCCTCCGGACTGGAATTTTAAATTAATATCTAATAGAGGACAGGAGAAAATAGCAAGAGGGCTTTCGGCCAAAATCAGACTTAAACTGATGATCTTTATTTGTTCTTGCATAAAAATATATATAATTTCAAAGGGTTCTCACAACTAATTAAACTAATCAGTTTCAGAGCAAAAATACTAATATTACCAGTCCTAAAACTTTCTTCCACTGTACAAACATTTATTTTTTTTTACCATTAATGGTTAGTCTACTTAATGGGTTAAAAAATACTTTTTCGTAGTTTTCAAAATAAAATAACTAGATCCATGAAGCATTGCTTGATCACAGTTTCCCAGATAGATAAAGGAAGAAGCTCACAGCAGTGGAGTTTGGGCGCGGTACAGGCAGGCCAGGAACAAACTAACAAAGGAGATCAAAGCAGCCAAGAGAAGCTACAGTGAGAAACTGAAAAACAGCCTTTCTACTGGTCACACTTCGGCTGTCTGGACTGGTCTGAGAAACCTGACTGCCTACAGGAGCCCCCCCACCCTTCCTGAACAGAGTCCTCGCCTAGCCAACAGTCTGAATGGTTTCTACTGCAGACATGACAAGAAGCCATTCACACCTCAAACCATCCCCTCCACATTCCATTCAGGAACAAATTCCTCCCATAAAGTAACCAACCCCCCACCATCAGATCCTCTGCCTGCACTAAAGATCTCCGAGGAAGATGTAAATAGGCTCTTTCAGCGCAAGAAAACAAAGAAAGCTGGAGGACCTAATAACGTCTCCCCATCATGCCTGAAAGCCCGTGCAAATCAGCTCGCTCCGATCTTCACACGGATCTTCTACAAATCACTGGAAAAGTGTGAGGTCCCCTCCTGCCACAAACGATCCACCATCACCCCGGTTCCCAAGAAACCCACCATCCTAGGATTAAATGACTACAGGCCTTTAGCCCTGATGTCTGTGGTCATGAAATCCTTTGAGCGGCTGCTGTTGAAGCACCTGAAAGACATCACAGGTCCCCTACTGGACCCCTTGCAGTTTGCTTACCGAGCAAACAGGTCGGCAGATGATGCTGTTAACTTAGGTCTACACTTCATCCTGCAACACCTCGACCACACAGGGACGTACGCCAGGATCCTATTTGTAGACTTCAGCTCAGCCTTCAACACCATCATACCAGACCTTCTCCACCAGAAGCTCACACAGCTCAACGTCCCAGCCTCCACTTGTCAGTGGATCAACAGCTTCCTGACGGACCGACAGCAGCAGGTGAGACTGGGTAGCATCTTCTCCCGAACCAGATCAATAAGTACTGGTGCCCCCCAGGGTGTGTTCTATCCCCACTCCTCTTCTCCCTGTACACAAATGACTGCACCTCAGCGGACACCTCCTGGAAACTCCTGAAGTTTGCACATGACACCACTGTCATCGGTCTGATCCAGGACGGTGATGAGAACTACCTGGAACTCAACCCACTCAAGACTGTGGAAATGGTGATGGACTTTCGGAGAACACCACCCCCATACACCCCTCTCACTATCCTCAACAACACTGTATCGGCCGTGGACCACTTCAGGTTCTTAGGAACCACCATCTCTGAGGACCTGAAATGGTCTTCACACAAAGACACTGTTTGAAAGAAGGCCCAGCAGAGACTGTACTTACTGAGGCAACTCAAGAAGTTCAACCTTCCACAGGAGCTGCTGTTCATCTTCTACACTGCCATCATTCAATCTGTCCTGCCTTCATCCATCTCAGTGTGGTTTGGCTCATCCACAAAACAGGACAGGTGCAGACTGCAACAAATAATCAGGACTGCAGAGAGAATAATCAGAGCTGACCTTCCCTCCATCCAGGACTTATACAGGTCTAGGGTCAAGAAAAGAGCTGCCAAAATCTCTGCAGACCCCACACACCTGCACATAAACTGTTCAGAGCTTTACCTTCAGGCCGCCGCTACAGAGCACTGTTCGCTAAAACCAGCCGCCACAGAGACAGTTTCTTCCCCCAGGCTGTTTCTCTGTTGAACATTAAATAGAGTACAAAACAACAGCATACAGATGTTGCAAATGCACCTTTTTATTTATACATGAGTATATTGTACATTGAAAATATGTATATTCTGTAATGCAAAAACAAAACCAAAGAGCAGGGTGTACCGGAGTCAAATTCCTTGTTTGTATGTACGAACATGGCAATAAAGCAGATTCTGATTCTGATATTAATGAACAGACCTGCCAGTTGTGTTAACAGAAGTAGACCCAACTCTGGTTTACAACACATATACTTTGCAACTTATTTTAAAGCCAAATCTTAAAGATGTTCTATGTTGGGGTTGTTTGACACTTTTGTTTGTTTTGTGATTCAGCTAGACAGATTGCTGCAACTTATTAATGACCTTATTATGACCCTTATTTAACTAGGTAAAGCCTCATTGAGATTACAAACCTTTTTCGCAAGATGGACCCTTTTCCAAGATGGCAGCAGGGTTAAAATCAAGTCAGTCAGTCAGTCATATTCTACCACTTATTCCATAATGGGTTGCGGGGCAGCTGGTGCCTATCTCCAGCAGTCTATGGGCGAGAGGCGGGGTACACCCTGGACAGGTCGTCAGTCCATCGCAGGGCAACGCACAAACAACCATGCACACACTCATTCATACTAAGGGCAATTTAGAGTGACCAATTAACCTCACAGGCATGTCTTTGGACTGTGGGAGGAAGCCGGAGTACCCGGTGAAAACCCATGCATGCACGGGGAGAACATACAAACTCCATGCCCCCCGGCCAGGAATCGAACCCAGGACCTTCTTGCTGCAAGGCAACAGTGCTACCAACTGCACCACCGTGCAGCCCAGGGTTACAATCAAATAATAATAATAATAAATAAATAATAATAAACATAATAATAAATAAATTCATAAATTGCATAGAAAGTCTGAACAAATCTGGGAGGACAAGATCAAGGCACCGACAAATGCAGTTGCAAGTCAGAAGTTAAACTGTCTCGTTCCAGGTCTTTTAAGATTGTCTTGAATTCTCCAACAGTCACCAGCTCTGTCAGCTTTGAGTCTTTCTGGAATTCATTCCAGGCAGAGGGGGTGCAGTATTTAAATGCTCTCTTACCCAGTTGTTTTGAGTCTGGGAACAGTCAGGTGATAAAAAGCTTGAGAGCACAGTCCGTGATGATTGAGGGGCTATGTCATAAAAGCAGTCAGGTAGGAGGAACGTAGTCTCAGAGTACATTTTTACTCAAAAAGGAGCCAATGTGAACGTCCATGGACAGACAGAGTTGGACGACAAACAACGGGGTACAAATGACAACGGTGGACATGATGTCTACACCCAGTAATGAGATGTTTTTTTTTTCCTCCTTATTACTTGTGAAATTTAAGTATATAGATGTAATCCAAGTTCCAATAACAAAGACATGTTGCTACAAAAAGAAGCTAAATAAAGAAGCAAAAGGGAAGAGAAAGGAGGGACTCAATTTGAGGGCCACTTATGAGTCATTCTCATTAAGACATAATTGCCTAAAAATCATGGCACTGTATGTGAGAATATTTGCCGTCATGCTGGACTAAAGCTGTGGCACTGGCTGTCCCGTTTATGTGTTGTTACAGTATAATTACACATTGGGATTTTAATTAAAGCATGATATTTCTGTATACTTTAGAACCATACCTGTGCAGTAATCAACTTAGTGTTACCACAATAAAACCATGTCATCTGAAAATCACAGTCTAATGATATGAAGATAAATGAATGTTGAATTAATGTATAGTACTATTTAAACTAACGTATTTGTTAAATAATTCATTAAAGATAGTGGAGATAACTATACACTACAAGAAAAATAAATACATTCAAAAGGCCATGAATGATGAACTCTGTTTTACAGAGACACACACATTTCTAATTAACCAGTGGAAAGTGCATTGATGCAGAGGTGAAGAGCAAATGGATGTGGTAAATGAAATTAGCACGTTAAAGTGTGCATATATGTCTTAAGTGTGTTTTAAAAGTCATGCATGGCTTGATGTTCTCATCTGGTTGTAAATGGGCAGGTGCATCATTATGTGCAACTTAGTTAAATTTTATTTCCTCTCCTGGACACAATTCCCTCCAGTCCCATACTCCTACACATGCAAATCTGGGGCAGAGAAAATAATTATAATGTTATCACAAAATGATGAGCAATGACTTATAAATATGCCATGAAGTGAAAAATGAGTCCTGGAGGTGTTCAGGAGTGCACCGCACACTAAGAATTGTTGAAGAGATTATGTAAAACGGAAATTTTAAAACAGCCAGTCAGTATTTTTTTTTTTCTAGATTTAAATGCTAAACTTGTTATATATATATATATATATATATATATGAATACACTGTGGAAACACTGATTATCTTCCAAAATGTCATTTTTATCAATGCCACTCTGCATAAATTCAGCTCCACTGTTTTTTTATTGGATTTGCTTGCTTGGACTATTGTTATTCTCACAACAAAGCTGTTGAATGACCATTCATTAATCCATCCATTCCTACCTACAAGTCAAATTTCCCTGCTTTATAGTTCCAACACTCACTGACTGATTTTATTTCAGTGTTACTGTAAATATCAGCACTGTAATGCAAAATTCAAGGATCAAAGTTTTGAAGTTCAAATCAGTATACACTTACTTGGGATTTGACCACAGAGACACAAGACAAATAAAAATAAAGTAACTTCGATAATAAGCTTAACTTTTACCCAGATAAACTGCATAATAAAAAATGTTCAAATGCAATTTGTTTTACTGTCCTGAATGGAAGATGCATTCTAACTCAATAAAAGAGTTCTGCACCTAAATATAGAACTATAATGTTTGCCTAAATTCAAGCTATTAAACATAGGTAGCCACCTTGCTAGCCATCTGTGACACAATAGTTAGCACCCCTCAGTTCCATCATTGTGTGATAGCAAAATATTTAGGCTGGGATGCCTTTGTTAATGAGCTTTTTAGTAGTTATTGCCTGGTTAAATACAAATAAAAAACAATTAATTTGTCAAATCCATTTATTTTGTGCATCAAGTTGAACTTAGTATTGATACATACTCAAGAGGAGGGATATTTCAGAGAATGCATCCTCCATCATTGATTTTTTTGACATACCATGCCACTCTCTTTTCTCCATTTTGCATGTGACTCCCTCCTGCTTGAGTATATTTTATGTTGTTTCTTGCTTGACAAACCTTGGGTAAGTTTTGCAAGATTAGCTATTCTGTCTAGGGCCTTTATTGGCCACATTCACTATTCATAATTATCATAGTTAATAAATTTTTCAAAAATCAGTTAAACATTTGGTAGCACAAAGAAAACAAAAATAACAAATGATACTGTCAAAAAGGAATGGCAAAATGAATATACTATTTTAAAACATTTTAAAATGAGCAATATTTAGTCTTACTTTAGTCTTACTTTCTTAATGAATCTGAACAATTTTTTAATTTATTCAGATTCATTAATCACTAGTGGAAAATTGCTTGGCTACCTTGGCTACCTACCAAATAGTACGAAGTTACACTAACATGCGGCAAATTGCATGAGCAGCTGAATGCTAAACATGCTTTTTTTTCAGGGTTTATTTACTATGTGCCTCTTTTCTGCTTTTTAAGAAGAAAAGAGTCACCCCATGCATTAGAGCATGGGCCCATGACAATATTTGCATATTCTGAAAGCCAAACATCTGGGCTTTGTGCATACGCAGAGCTTCTATTTTTAACACTCAGCTTATTATCAGCCTGGGGTCTCCACTAGTGTTGCTTCGTCAGAAATTAAAAAGCTGGAAAACTGTGGATGCGAGTGTATCCATATGCACATGTAGTGTGAAGAACTGCATTTTTAGTAGTGTTATTACTCATACCTGACTTAATATACACTGTCCTCTAAGTCAGCAAGGTGCACAGTATAGGTGTATATCTCTAAGTAGGTGGGTGGACATATGTGTGAAAAAGTACAAATGCAAGCTGTTCTATCCATCTTTAATATGCTAATTCTTTTGTGTATGTGAGTGTGTGTTTCGCTGTGGTCTACTTGACCTCCTCTCCACCTCTTCCATAGTCCTTCTGCGTTCAATACCATCAGCATACTTCACACTGCTGCTGACTGCCCACATACTCGTGCTTATACAGGAAATAACACGCACACAACAATGCTTCGACGATGAAGGGCAGCTTCTCCCCACCGAACACATTACCCTCAGTGATCCAACAATATTTAGACCAACTGCCGGAATGCCTGCTGTCTACCTGATCAGCCACAAGCAGGAGCAAAGTACAAAGGAGACAGCACAGATGGATAAATGAGGAATGTGAAAAACAGGATGGGCTACTGTGATGTGAGCAGAAGAAAACAGGGGGTAAAGGGATCAAAGAATGAGTATGTACTGAATACACATATTTTATTGTAAGATTGTTTTATACCTGCACTGGATGTCATGTTCCATGCTCTTTAAGTTTTGAGAAGAAGATGGTCATATAAAAGCAAATTTTAACTATCATAAAAAAGTTAAACCATAAAAATATTAGTATGGTTTAGCAAGTTTCTTTTTATGGGTTACCGTGACAGTTTCGCAGCTGACAGTGTTTTACTTTATCCTATACTCCTAAACTAAAATTGGTTGAGTTTATCAACAATTCAGTTGCTAGATATCTGTTGGCATTAGTGCTGTAAATATTTTGTTGTTTCTGTTTTAACAGGATGGCTAAACATTTTTACTCCTTCATTGTTGGCATCTTGAAACATTATAAGAATTATTACAGATCCAAAGCATAATTATTTGGTAGAATGTAAACACTTATGCTTTGGATTTGCAGAACCCGCTGGTGTACTTTTGAATGTATGGAAAGAGGAATGAGTGGGGCGTGGCCATCCATACATCCATCTCCTAAGTGAAAGTATCCATCTTATTTTTCAGGAGTTCCTCTCCCCATCTCTAAGACTGAGCTGTATCACCCTGTGGAAGAAGCCAATTTAAGCCAGTTCTTTTTCCAAAATCTTGTTGCTTCGGTCATGATTCATATCTAATAACCATAGGTGAATTGCGGAATATAGACCGATCATTTTATCGAAAGCTTCCCTTTTTGACTCAACTCTTTCTTCACCACAACAGTCTAGAGCATTACTGCTGTCAAGACTTGTGTAACGAAGGACCCCAAATGCAGACGAGCAGGCAGCCTAACGGTAAGTGAAATGATTTAATGAATAAAACTTACTTAAGAAGATGGTGGCAAAAAACATGGACAGGCTGGCAAGACAGGCTTGGCATGAGCAGAGGACAATACATGAATTCAGAGCGACGTGATCCAAAATGTCACCTGCTTAGTGCAAGTGAACCAAATGATGATTGAAAACAGACAGGAGAGAACAAAACGTGGCTGGAGCAAAAGAGATACTCTTGAATACAAAATAGAAACACAACTAGTAAACCATAAAATTAAAGCATCACCAGAAACATGATCCAAAAAGCTAACTTTACAAAACATGAACTAGAAGACAAGAACTAAAGCATGACCAGGAAAACAGAAACATAATTGAAAACCTCAACTGTAAAAAACATAAGAGGAAAAACCCGCAATCATAACAGAACCATGCACCAACCACCAAGCAAGTTTTTTTTGACAGGTAATGGATGTTGAACTGGAACCGGGACTGGAGGCACAGGAAAAGGAGGACAGGTAAGTTCTGTGGAGACAAATGGGTGTTACTGGGAACTGGAGCAAGATCTTTTGCTTACTGTTTGATGAAAGGTGGTTTGCTGTGGAGGAATGATACGGAGCCTGGGAGGACTGAACAGGCGCTGCTGCCGAAACAGTGAGTTATCCAGGAGGATGGTGAGTACTCTGCTGAGGCTTTGGGTGAGTATTTGGCAGTTGAATAATCCAGATCAATTTTACTGAGAAGAGGTTACCTAGTGAGGTTTTGGTGAACAATTGGATGAGGGTGAGCAGGGTTCGCTTGCTTGGCGGAGTCAGTATTGCGCTGTCACCTGGAGCTTGAACCAAACTGGGTTTCTTCTGAGGCTTGAGTTCTTAGGCTGAGGCAGGATCCAAACTGAGGACTTAGAGCCAGAGCTGAAGGTCGCATGGACATGAGACCAGGACTTGAGGTTTCCACAGAGGTTAACACTCAGGCTCTGAACTGCTGACAGCTCCACCTTCTTATACTCCTCCAGGTTGATGGAAATGAGGAACACCTGCTACCCTCCTAACCAGAGGATCTTGGCGGCATCTAGTGGTGTGTAAGTGTTAGCAGCGGGCAAAAAACAATACATGAAAACTTCCCAGACTCCACAGAACTAGCAGACAAAAACTAAAGCATGACCAGGAAAATAATAAACAGAAACATGATTCAAAACCTCAACTGTGAGAAACATAAGAGGAAAAACCCGCAACCAAAAACCAAACAACCCTAAATCATAACAACTGAAGGTAAGGCCCCAGTCATCTACAAACCTCCCCTTCCATACAGACATAATGATATCAGGTATATTACTCTGGATATTTCATTTAACCATAGATATTATTTTGCTAGTTTTGAAAAAATTCTACAGCTTTACTTTCTGTTGAAAAAAAAGAAAAGAAAATGCCTCAATGTCTATGCTTTACCTGCAGATAGCAATAATGTCAGCTTTATGGCATTATGGCTAAAGGAGTACTAGGCTAGATGTTCTGTCTGCTTTGTGGCATGGTGTAGAAACATTCATCTCTGAACGTGAATTTACAAAGGAGATGATTGTAGATTTTAAGAGAAATAGGAATAGGTCAAACATTATTTTCATTATGGGAGAAGAAATTGAGGTGGTGGAAGAGTTAATACCTCAGTGCTCACCTGGACAACAGACTGGAGTGGAACTGCAACTGTGAAGCCGTCTACAAAAAGGGACAGAGCAGACTGTACACAAGGAAGCTTAGGTCATTCGGTGTTGGCAGCAAGATGGTGCATATTTTCTATAAGTCTGCTGTAGAGAGTGTGATCTCTTCTGCCATCATTTGCTGGGAAACAGCATCAGAGCCAGGGACTTAAAAAAGCTCAACAAGCTGATAAAAAAGGCTGGATCTGTTCTGGGGACTCCTCTGGAACTTCTGGAGATCATTGTACAAAGAAGGATTCTTCATAAAGTGAAGAACATTATGGAGAACCCTGAGCATCCTCTTCATGAGACTGTCCTACAACAACAGAGCATCTTCAATCAGAGGCTTTTTCAGATCTGCTGTAAGACGGAGCGCTACAGGAGATCCTTCCCGCCTACAGCTATGAGCATCTACTACAGCTCTTTAAAGAAACCTGTATAATATGAGCTACAACAACTTTGAATTTCCCTTTAGGATTAATAAAGTATTTTTCAATTGAATTGAATTGAAAGCAGGTGTAGCTTATTTTTTCTGTTCAATCACCTATCTAGGTGTATACATCACCAATTGAGTTTTTAAAAACGTATTTTAAAAGATTTTCTAAAATTCTACATTTTAATGACAAAAATCTTAGTTTGCATCGGTATGGGAGGTGCACAGGGAACAAATTTTGCTAAATTTTTAGGTCAGTGCCGACATAGCAGGAGTTCAAGTTACTTGAACTCCTGCTATTGAGGCAAAGATTAACTACCCTGATCTACAAGTCATATTTTTCTGGTTGAAAAATATGTTTTATTGCTACCTTCTAAAGCACCAGCAATGTCATTTTTTGTACATGTGTAGCAAAATCCAGAAAACTGGTGAGTTTGAAATCATATCAGATCAATATCAAAATTAAAATTCAATATGGGTAATTTGTTTAGCCACTATTGTTGGCTTAGATTTATTTATTTATTCCTGTTAAGGGCTCTGGTGAGATGAACACTTCACCTAAGAGAAGCTTACTAGGTGGATGAAGTATGAAGTCATTATTTTAAAATAAATTTCTTTTCTGAATACATTTTTAATAACTATATGCCAAGATAAGAACTGTTTGTAGAGAAATCCTATTTTGAATTGTCCTCCTCATTACATCAGTCTGGTCTCCTTGTTCTGTTCCTGGAGGTAGTTCTTTCACATACAAGACATACATAGATTACCTCAAACTCAAGGATGAGTGGATTAGAAGTTAGTAGTTGAGGATCAATAGCATCATGAAATGTGTTTTATGTTAAAATGTACAGTCTTATTGAATAAAAAATATATATAAATAAAGAAATGTACCATCTAATTGTTAAATAAAACAGTAAATCTCTGCTTGTGTAATAATGAAAATGAGGTCTTATTTTATAGATTAACTGTCAAATGTCACCTTCAGGCAGAGAGAAACCTCAGATGGACAACATCAGCAGGCAAATGACCGTAAAACAGCAATTCTAGATTTGATCCTTATTTGTCTCATCTGTCTCACCCGAGCAAAAGAGATAACTTGTGTTTATGTACATGTGATGCATGCATTTCTTTGTAGGACCAGATGAGGTGGGAGCAGCTCCCATTAACCTGCCATTTCACAGTCCACAAAGTGCAATAATCTGGGGGAAGAACAGGGACCCTGCTTCCATAACAACACACACACACACACTCTATATTCAATATTGTAGGGTATGATTCCAGTGACTCATACCATTTTTTTAACTAACCCAGCACCCCCACACCAAAAAAAAAAAAGCACATGTACTGTAATATATGTTTGCTCTTTATTCCTGGACAATATCACTGAATTACATAAAATTTGATTTACCTTATTACAGGGCATACGCATTTTAACAGATGCTCCTAGGATGTAAGTTCCATTAACATGTTTACTGGATCACTGAAGTTTGAAGATTAGTTTACATGAATATACACCTGTTAGGATCTTGCATTGGGAAAAGATTTTATTAATTGTAGGACAAGGTTAGCATAGAGGATGCTGCTGTTGTTCAAATTGTTTTCATCCGCTTGCAATTGTTTTCCTGTAATTTGAAACTATTCTATGAATTCTCGTTGAACATTAAATAACTAGTCAAAATCTATATTCTTATAAGATGGTGTAACTTCCATCCAAGCCAAGTGCTTATGACTGAAGAGTTGCTAAATCTCTCTTACTGATCCTTTTAAAATCAGACTTACATGTGTCAAAAGCTGTTTTTGTATTATTATTATTTTATTTTACAGTGTAAAACATGAAACAGTTACAATCACAATACAGTGTGATATATTGACAATAAATTGTCTTTCTACAAAAAAAGGTTCTCTGGCACTGCTGTCCTTAATATTTTGTAAGTGAAACTAGTAAAACTAATGATAACCAAAATAACGGTAAAATCAAAAATAGGTAGAATAAAAAATATATGTCAAAATAAAGGTAAAAAATATTTATGTAGAAAAAAAGTCCAACTTAAAAGAGGTTATCTGATTATTTTAAAGGAGGTTATTTGATTATTTTTAATTAAAAAAATAAATTAAATCAAATCAGGTAATTATTCCCATTTAAAATTGGGTGCATGAATAAAATAGCTGACATGGCTACTTAAGCGGTTCTTCCAAGCACGCCATCATAAACGTTTGGTCATATTTTACCTTGGTTTGGTATCATTTTGCACCACTGGTGCAATAATATTCTTCACACAGCTCAAACACCATAATAAATTACTTAACTGTTTCTTCAGATTTTTTTGTATTTTCTGAAAATCATAGTTGTCTCTACAGAGTATTGTTGTATTTAGCTAACTTTAGTGCACTGATAAAATTAACAAATTTGGGACTGCAAAAAATTTACAACAAAAACAACCACACTGGAGCAATTCTCCTTGTGTTATAATCTGTAGGATTGTTAGATTTCTTTGGTGTGCTTGTGGCAATTCAGTAGTTTACTAGTATTACTTCTTTCCCCTCTGTACTTCAACTTCCTGCTCTCTCACAGCTGATACTCATCTGTTCATTTACTCACCTTTGTATCATTCAGTAATCAAACTTACCAGTATAAAAACTCATTGGTTTCTCTGTCATCTCTAGCCTGCTGTTGCTAACCTGTTTTTGTCTTTTGAGTTCTGTTATTAAACTTCATCAAGGCTTTTGTCATCTTCATGTCTGAATTGTGATCCCCAATGCCACCAAGACATTGCACCTAGATTAAAACAAGATAACAATACTCTTTCTTTAGGTTTTTTGTTTATTTTAAAATGGCAAGAAAAATTTTTTAAAAAGTAAACACGCAAAACATGTAAGGAGAGTATGCCTTGCAGACTGGGGAGCTCTTAAATGTATTTAAGAAAAGCTTGTCACAAAAAGTACAAATAATAAAGGTTTTTCTCCTACAGAACAAAATATTGAGATATTACTTTAAAGCATGGCTGCACAGTGGCACAGTTGGTAGCATTTACTTGCAGTAAAAAAGTCCTGGGTTTGACCCCGGGAGGGGTCCTTCTGCATGGAGTTTGCATGTTCTCCCCGTGCATCGGTGGGTTCTCCCTGGGCATTCTGGCTTCCTCCCACAGTCCAAAAAAACAACTGTTAGGTAAATTGGTTTGTCTAAATTGCCCTTAGGTGTGAATGAGTGTGTGCATGGTTGTGTTTTAATTGTAGCACTCTGAGATTCTTTGGAATGAAAAGTGCATTATAAATAAAATGTATTATTATTACCTTTTTTTTATTCTATGACCCTAAAGATAATTTGGGTTACTTTAAATAAATGTTTGATTCCATCTGACTTTGGCAGTAATGGTAAGATGTAAGAGTGCAGCTTTTCACCTTTGCCATCAGAGGTGTCATGGCCGTATGAATGGCAGACAGAAAATATCCTGAGAGCCAGATTTTGAATTTTAAGGCTAACAGTCTTAAACTTCTGAATTTCTGATAAACAGTATGTTTGAGTTTAAATACTATTTTTATTTATTTGTTTTGTTTCTTGGTCCCATTTCTTCTTGCATTTTGAAGCCATCTGCCTCCCTGTCTCACCTGCCCTATTGTTTCATGTTCACCTCGTCCCTATTTAGGTCTGTCTTGTCCTTTGTTCCATGCGGTGTCGTCATGTCTTTTTCTCACGTCTGTCACGTCTCGTTGATGCCTCTTTGGAGATACCCTTATATTGGATCCTGTTTTCAATGCCAGTGACTGGATTGTCTTGTCGCCCTGCACTAGCCTGCAAGCAGTGGACTCTTTTTATTAAAGGAGTTTTCCCACTGATCCCACTCTGCTTCCTCCGTACTTGCCTGCCTCTGGTCCACCACAAAAACCGTTATGACACAGATTTACTGGAGGAATAACTACAAACTGTTTACTCCAAAAAAGAAATGCATTACCCTCCAACTTCTGCTCTTGACATTCTTTCAGACCACTTTCAGAACTGTTTATAGGAAGGAAATCCATCAAACACATTCCTTCTCCTATTCTTTCATAATAGAAAGGCAAATCCATGCCAAGCAAGATAACTGATCACAGATCAAACTCTGCACTGCCTGGCTAGTGGCAGAGATCAGTGACAAACCTGGAATCAGTATATTTCAATAAAACAGCAAATACCAATAGTAGTGGTTATCAAGAATCTGAGCCGACCGTGAGATAAATTTCAAATAAAAACAAAATAGTCAATAAACAGATAAAAAGTCCTTCATTTTGTGATGGCTAAATGTATTTTTCTTAGTCTTTTGTACGCTCCAATTCTCAGCATTCTTCTTGTCCCCTACTGTGTTCCATGGCAGCCAACCTTTAAAATCCAGAGAACTTACTTTTCAGACAAAATTACCAACAACACAATATAAATATGTTAAATTAGTTTAGAGTAACAAGTATAGCTTTAAGAAGAAATCAGAAACAGAACACAATAACTCTACGAAGAGTCCAAAATTACCAAAACGAAACATTGGCCTTAAAAGGTGCCTTGAATTAAGAGCAAATTGGTAAAAAGAACTAAAATGCACATTTCACTGCCATTAAAAATTGTTGATATTTTTTCAACTTCAGCTTAAAGTAGTTGAATACCTCTATATAGAACTCAAAACATTTTTGGCACTCTTTAGAAAAGAGAGGACAGAGGCCAAAAATAAATTAATATATTGTTGGAGTAAAATACTTTTAACACTAAAAGTACCAGTAGGAAAACAAATCCAACATTAATAAATGATTGTTTTGTTCTTTTCTTTTTACACAATCACTGATGCCTCTCTTATTAGCACCTCAACATTATTAAATGTAATTGAAACACCTAATTTAATGTACACTCATGTTTTTTGTTTTTATGCTGAACAGTCTTTAGGAACTTTAAATAACGTATATATTCCTGTGTCCCTGAGACATCATTATGAAATTATAGAGAGGCCCACTCTTCAAAATGATAAAGACAAGAGAACTTGCCATTCAAGTAAGGCAGTGGTCTATTTATCTTCAAAAGTAAGGAGATGCCTTCAAGGCAATAGCTATTTCCCCTTCATCCAGGACAGATGCACAAAACCTGTTTGTAGGTGCTAAAAATCTGCAAACTTGAGTTTCCATGTGCTTCTAATTCTGAAACTAGAGGCAAAGACAGATATACTCCTAAAATAAATTAAGCAAACAGCATTTATCTGATCTGACTCCCCACATTGTTGGAGGCACCATGCATACATTTAAGGCAATCCGTACATATTTTATATACATTTATGTACCACCACCAGAAGAAATAACTCTTGAAAACCAAAACGTAATCAGCTAAATAGAGATACCGGATATAGCGAATTGAGAAAATGTTAAAATTGTTTTATAATGTTCTGTCAGATCTGAGTCCTCTGTTAATCCGGTGGCCCTTCATTTTCTGCTTCAACTGTGGCCTTTGGAAACAAAATGCCAAAGAATATGTATTAACAAGTTGTTTTCAAATAGATTTCACTGAATGCCATTATTACCTTTAGGCCTCATACACAAAAAAAAACAAAAAACTGTTCAACAGTTTTCAGAGTGTTTGTTAAAATGTCAGTTCCAGGAACTAAAGTTTCTCTCTTTATTTTGGTAAACCTATAAAAATATTTTTTTTGGTAGATTTACAAATAAAATGATATATTCACCTAGTGAAAAACAAATGACTTTTGAATTAACTTCAACAGATAATATAAACACATTTAAATATGGAAATAAAATTGCAACAGATTGCATTTTGAATCAGAGTCAATAGCACAGAAAATGCCGAAGTGACATACTGTGGGTTGCCCTATTTAGGTTACAAGGCACATATAATGCAAGATTAGAAAAAAAACAAAGCAATTAGTTAAATTTCCACCTAAAAAACACAACCTGGCTAAAAAACAGCACAAATATCAAGGGAAGTCAAAATAAAACATAAAAAAAAACATTATTTTTGCATCCATTGCATTTCTGGCTAAAGCAGTTGTTCTCAAACATTTTCTGTTGTGTCCCCCTTGAAGAATGAAGGCTTTTCAGCCTCCCCATCCCAACAGAACTTCAAAATATGTCAAAAATGTAACTTTTATAGAAGAAGATTGTCATAGTTTTACGGATTGTTTTGACCCACATGCAGAAAGCAATCAGGAGACCGATGAAGTTTTACAAGGGGTTTTATTTTACAGTGAGCAGGTAAAGGGAACTGGAGCTGGAACCGAAAGACAACTGCAAGGTAAGTAGACACGGTAAGAATATATAAAGTCCAAGATGGTGAATGTAACAAAATAACAAGATCTGTCTTACTAGGGAGTGGAGTTTGATCTGCCAGGAGGGGCTGAGACAACAATGGAACTGCACACTGAGATGAACAAAGCTGGTAGGTACTTGGACTTACTTTGAGGTACTCTGAGGTTTGGCTGATGATGTTATGGTGTGGGAGGGTGGACAGGGTTCGCTTGTAATGGTCTGTAGTTGTTCCAGGAAAGGCCCCGTCGGAATAGCCGCCAGCCAGTAACTTAGGAAGCAAAGTTTTGGCAATCCAGGTATAATCCACATGGCTAGGAAATCCTTCTCTAGTGACAAAAACATCCAAGTTGATGAGGATTCTTCAAAGACAAGGTCAGGCATAGGAATCCAGTCTGCAAAGAGCAAATACAAAATTACCCAAAAGGACAAAGACAAGCTTAGGTAAACTGGGGCTTGAGCCAATACCACTGAGGGCAACACTCTGGCGCTGAACTGCTGGCGGCCTCCATCTTAAGTACCCTCCAGGGACGATTAGGGAATATGGGACACCTGCCACCACTCCTCACAAACCCAAAGCCACCTAGAGGCCAAGCACAGTGCAACAACAACAAGACAACACACAGATCCTGACAAAGATGGAAATTATGACTATAACTACAGAGATAGCTCATATGAACTAGGCCACTGAAACTATAAGCTTTATAAAAAAGGAAAGTTTTAAGTCTAGCTGGTTCCACAGGAGAGGAGTCTGATAACTAAAGGATCTGCCTCCCATTCTAATTCTAGAGACTCTAGGAACCACCAGTAAACCTGCAGTCTGAGAACGAAGTGCTCTGTTAGGAATGTATGGAACAATCAGCTCTCTGATGTACGATGGAGCTGGATCGAAGGGTACGAAGGGCTTTATATGTGAGGAGGAGAATTTTAAATTCTATTCTGGATTTAACAAGGAGCCAATAATGGGAAGCTAAAATAAGGAAAGATTTCTTTTTTTAATTTTCATCAGAACTCTTGTTGCAGTTTAAACCAGCCTAGTGCTGTTCCCCAGAGCCTTTCTAAGATAATATTGTGATTGACTGTATCAAATGCAGCACTGAGATCTAACAGGACAAGTACAGACAAGTCCATTATCTGAGGTGAGGAGAATATTATTAATGATTTTCACCAGTGCTGTTTTAGTGCTATGATGAGCTCTGAAAACTAACTGAAATGTTCCAAGCAGATCAGTCAGTCAGTTATTTCTAGATTGCTTCTTCCATAGTGGAAAGCGGGGAAGCCGGTATCCAGCAGTCTAAACTAACCAATTGCGCCACCATGCAGCCCCTATCCCAAGGGATCCAAACAGATCATTACATGATTAGCAACTTTTTTTCTTAAGAATTTTGGTTAAAAATGGAAGATAGGATTTAGGTCTGTAATTTATCATGTCATCTTGATCAAGATAAGGTTATGAGTAAAGGTTTAATTACAGCAACAGATTCATCATATCTAAAATAGGGGTGGCAATCCAAAAGACCATTTCCTGAACTAATTTGGCTGGGACTGGTTTGAAAATACAAGTTGAAGGTTTAGTTAAGGCTAAAATGATTGATAACTCAGAAATCATGACTGGATCAAAACAGTCAAAACACAAATTAGTTTCTACAGTTACCTCCAATGCTCACTCAATTACTGAGAATGAGCTTGTCACGGCCCCTGGCCTCTTGAGGCTGTGCAGGCTCCTTTTCCTTTTTGTTATGCAGATTCAGCTGTGGGGGCACACCTTCCTGATTGGCTGCCTGGAGACTGCAGGAAAGCAGCCGTGCCATTGGACCAGCAGAGAATTGCAAGCCAATCAGATGCTAATGAGGCCCACCTGCAACATATAAAATGCTCCAGTGAACATTCTCCCAGTGGGGCAGCTTGTAGGAAGAGGTTTTTTTCAGCTGTCCCCCACCTTTGATGTTTGCAACTGCTTTGGGCAGTTTTGGAAAATTTTTTGTCCTGTTTGTTCTGCTAAAGCAGTTTTGACTTTGTTGTAGTTTGCTTTCTCAAGCTAGAAGCTCATGGTTGGGAGGCTTGGTGCCTCCCTTTTGTCAATTTTCTTTTCCTTTTGGGTTGCTTGAACATACTTTGGATTGACTTGTTTGGACCCTTTGTAATTTACTTGGCACTTAATATTCCTCAGGCTGTTAGCCCTCTGGGTTTTTTTGTGTTACTTGGGTAAAATTGTATTGTGTTTTTGGCTTTGTGAAACCTTCTTTTGTAATAAATCATTTTACATTCCACTTGTTTCCTCATTATGTTACCGCCCCTGAACCCCTAGACCTGTGGGGGCTGTAACATAAGTGGGGGCTCATCCGGGATCCTTCGTTGAAGAGGTTCCCTGTGTCCAAAGTTACAAGAATTTTCTGTCTGTGTCCAGCAACCATGTCAGTTTCATTCAGACTGGAGCGCTTTTTAGCTGATCCCTCTCTTGAGCTTATTGATAGTTGGCACAGGTGCAAATTGCTGCAAATTGTGGAGCACTTTAAGCTCCAGGTCCCAAAACAGGTCCTTAAAGGTGACCTAAAGGTTCTGATAGTGGATAGGTTGGTGGAGGTTGGTGTGTTTAGAGAGCCTGATCTGCCTGAAGCTGCTTCAGTGCTGACCCAAAAGGCCTTGTCTGTGGAGGACCTCAAAGATGGTCCTAGAGTGGAGGCAGTAGTGCGTGACCAGGGGAAGACACCTCACACTCCCCCCCGCTATGATCCACTGTCTTCTGTGTGTTCAGAAGGACGAGATGGAGCTCGTTTGAAGGTGCGGTTGGCAAGTCTCCAAATGGAGGCTGAGGAAAAGGCCCAGGACAGAAAAGCTCAGCAGGAGCTTGAGATCAGGAGGCTGGAAATAGAGGCTGATAAAGCTGTAAAGCTGCGCAGACTCGAGCTGGAGGCCCAGACTCGAGCCCCCTCTGCCTCTGTCACACCAGGTTCCACCTCCATGTCCGCTATGCCATTTGACATCAGTAAGTGTATTTCCTTAGTACCTGCTTTCAAAGATTCTGAGGTTGATTTCTATTGTTCAGCATTTGAACGCCTTGCTGGTACTTTGCAATGGCCTAGGGAAACCTGGCCTCTTTTGTTACAATGTAAGTTTTCTGGTAAAGCTCACGAGGTATTGGCAGCGCTTCCTTTAAAAGATAGCTTAGATTACGATCTGGTTAAAATTGCTGTCTTACAAGCTTATGAGTTGGTCCCAGAAGCTTATAGACAGAGGTTTCGACAACAAAAGAATACTTCTGGGCAAACACATTTTGAGTTTGCCAGGGAGAAAGGCATTCTCTTTGATAAATGGGGTGCTGCATCCAAGGCCAACAACTATGACACTTTATGTGAATTGATACTGTTGGAAGACTTTAAGAAGTGCATTCCGGAACGGGTGTTGTTGTATTTAAATGAACAGAAGGTGACCACTTTAGCGTCGGCTGCTGTTCTTGCTGATGAGTATGTGCTTACCCATAAGTCATCTTTCATTGTTAATGAAAAGACACCTGTTAACTCTGTGCCGCTGTCCCAGATGGTTAAAACCATAGTTCCAAAGGACAGCCGTGAATGTTTCTACTGTCACAAACCTGGACATGTCATCGCTGATTGTTTAGTTTTAAAACGAAAAAAAACTACCAAATTCACAACAAACTAAAGGTGTTGGTTTTGTGAAGAAAGAACCCCATAATAAGAGCAGTGGTTGTGGTGACAAATTACCTGATGCCTGTTTTGAACCATTCATTTTTGATGGCTTAATCTCACTGACACCTGGTCCCTCTGATTTAAAGCCAGTACGCATCTTGAGGGACACTGGAGGTTCCCAGTAGGTCATTCTCTCAAATGTTCTACCTTTCTCATCTGAGAGCCCATGTGGGTAAAACACTGTTCTGAGGGGGATAGAGATGTGTTATGCTCCAAGACCAGTCCACAGAGTTTATGTAAAATCAAAACTTGTCACAGGATATTTTCCTGTTACTGTTTGCCCAGATTTGCATATAGGTGGTGTGGCTATGTTAATGGGGAACAACATTGCTGGAGGTCTAGTACTCCCAAGTTTGGAGGTTTTAGACAACCCCTTAAATCAGACAACCCCAGACTCTTCAGACCCCGGGCTGTACCCAGCCTGTGTGGTCACCCATGCACAGGCACGTAAAGACCCAGAAATTTCCATTTCTGATTCTGTTTTGATGTCTCCATTTTCTAGTGAGGGTGATGCACAACTCAAACGTAAAAACAAGACGTTACTTCCAGATTCGGTGGTGTTGGAGGAGCCTGGTCCACTCTGGGAAACAGTGTCCATCCCCCTGACCAGACAACATTTGTCGTCAGCTCAACAAGCTGACGAAACATTACAAAGATGTTTCAAGAATGTGGTAAGTGCTGAACAAGCCAATAAAGAGAAACAAGCTTACATTGTGGAACAGAGTGTCTTAATGTGTCAGTGGTCTTCATCAGGTGTGGGAAGTTCAGACTGGAGTAAAATTAAGCAGATTGTTATACCAACCACGTATAGACAGAAAGTTCAATCTCTGGCTCATGAAAGCCAGTGGTCTGGTTACTTAGGTGTTACCAAAACATACCAACTTCTGTTAAAGTACTTTTTCTGGGCTGGTATGAAACTTGATGTTTCAAAGTTCTGTCATAGTTGTCATGTGTGCCAAATTACGGGTAAACCAAATCAGGTAGTACCACCTGTTCCTTTGTGCCCGATTCCGGTGATAGACCACCCATTTGACCACGTCATAGTAGACTGTGTTGGACCTTTACCCTGAACAAAGTATGGAAATCAATATTTGCTCACAATTATGTGTGCCGCCACTCGATTCCCAGAAGCCATCCCTTTGAGCAAGATTACAGCCAAATCTGTGGTTAAGGCCCTGACAAAGATCTTTTCTGTGTTTGGTTTACCTATAACTCTACAAACAGACCAAGGAACAGATTTTCAGTCCAAGTTGTTCAGACAGGTAGCTAAAACCTTAAACATTAAGCATGTTGTTTCATCTGCATACCACCCAGAGTCCCAAGGGGTTTTGGAACGTTGGCATCAGACCTTAAAGTCAATGCTATGCAAATACTGTCTGGAAACTGAAAGAAGTTGGGATGAGGGGGTTCAATTTGTATTGTTTGCTGCTAGAGAGGCTGTTCAGAAATCCGTTGGTTTCAGTCCAGCAGAACTAGTATTTGGACACACACCCCGGGGCCCTTTAAGAGCTTTAAAAGAAACCTTCTTAGTTCCTGCAGAAGGTTCTATGAAGAGTGTGATTAAGTATGTGCAAACTTTTCGGGAACGCCTGGGTCAAGCTAATGCTCTAGCTAGGAAGCATTTAACTGACTCTCAAGGAAGAATGAAGCGTCACTATGATAAAACCTCTGTCAAAAGAGTTTTTCAAGTAGGAGATCAGGTTGTTGCACTCCTACCTGTTCCTGGCTCTGCCTTGTCTGCCAAATTTGATGGCCCTTATGAAATTCTAAAGAGAGTAGGGGAGAATAATTATGTCATTGGTACCCCTAATCGGTGGCGCAAAACTCGTGTTTGCCATGTGAACATGCTTAAGTTGTACCACTCTCGACCTGCTCCAGAACCTAGTGGGGTGTATGCTCCAGTTGCGGTCACAGCTCAACTAGAAGCAGGTGAGCTAAACAATGCTGATGGCCTAAGAATTAATTATCCCATCTGTTCTAGCACCCACCTTATAAACTCAGACATGCTGAAATCTCTGCAGAGCCAGCTTGACCATTTATCCCTTGAACATCAAAAGGATATAATGGTCCTAATTAATGCATACCCATGCTTATTTAGTGATGTACCAACACGTACAACAGTTCTAGAACATGACATAGATGTTACAAATGCAAAGTCAATCAAACAGCATCCTTATCGTGCTAACCCCACAAAACGTTCTGTAATGAAACAAGAAACTGAATACCTGCTGGAACATGGTTTAGCCAAACCCAGTCAAAGTCCCTGGAGCTCACATTGTTTGCTAGAAACTAAGTCGGATGGTTCGCCACCCTTTATCACTGACTTTCGTAAGGTAAATTCTATCACCGTGCCTGATGCCTATCTTCTCCCCAGGATCGAAGACTGTGTGGACAATATCGGAGCTGCCAAACATGTTACAAAGTTGGACCTTCTCAAGGGTTATTGGCAAGTCCCCTTGACTGAAAGAGCTTCTAACATTTCAGCTTTTGTGACCCCAGATGACTTTTTGCAATACACTGTCATGGCATTTGGTATGTGTAACGCTCCAGCTACTTTTCAAAGGCTGATAAATACAGTATTGCGCGGCATCCCCAACTGCAGTGCTTATTTAGACAATCTAGTGGTGTATACTGAAACCTGGCAGGAACATTTGCAAGCATTATATCAAATATTTCACTGTTTGGCCCAAGCCTCCTTGACCCTTAATCTTGTGAAGTGTGAATTCAGCAAAGCCACTGACATATTTAGGCAGAGAGGTGGGACAA
Source organism: Girardinichthys multiradiatus (assembly GCF_021462225.1). Lineage (NCBI taxonomy): Eukaryota > Metazoa > Chordata > Actinopteri > Cyprinodontiformes > Goodeidae > Girardinichthys > Girardinichthys multiradiatus. The sequence continues at coordinate 34,669,798 of NC_061798.1, read as the reverse complement.
GGCCAAGTCCGTCCCCTAAATGCTAAAGTTGTGGCAATTAATGATTATCCCACACCCAAAACATGCGTGAGCTTCGTAGATTTCTGGGCATGGTTGGTTATTACCAGAACTTTTGCAGAAACTTCTTCTCAGTGGTGCAACCGTTAACCAATCTACTTAGCCCAAAGATTGATTTTGTTTGGTCAGATGACTGCCAGAATGCTTTTGAAAGTGCTAAGTTCCTTCTATGCCACACACCGGTACTAGCTACACCTGATCTGACCCGACCTTTAAAGCTAGAGGTGGATGCCAGTAATGGTTGGAGCTGGTGCAGTGTTGATTCAGGAAGATTTGCAGGGTTTAGATCATCCTGTTTGCTATTTCTCCTGCAAATTTAACAAACATCAATTGAACTACTCCACTATTGAAAAGGAAACTTTGGCTCTGTTGTTGGCTCTTCAGCACTTCCATGTTTACCTGGGTTCAATTACTTTACCGATTGATGTATTTACTGACCATAATCCATTAGTATTTCTTTCACGCATGTACAACCACAATCAGTGCCTTATACGGTGGGCATTACTTTTACAAGAATACAATCTGAACATCCGACATAAGAGAGGAACAGAAAATGTTCTCGCCGATGGCCTTTCCAGGATGTGAGTATGGTTTTTTTTTTTTTGTTTTTTTTTTTGTGACACAGCCTCTAGGATCATTCGAGCACTCAAACCCCTCCACCACGTTAAGGTGGCGGTTCAAGGAGGGTCAGGCTCTAGGTGACAGGTCAGACAAAGAGCGGTTCGAGAACCCCTCATGACGATGAATAAATCGAGGCACGTGACGTCGCCCGGTACGGCGGAGCTGGGTTCTCACCCTGGAGCCAGGCCTGGGGTCGGGACTCTTTGGAGAGCGCCTGGTGGCTGGGTTGCTCCTCGCGGGACCTGGCCGGGGCAAGCCCGAGCGAGAGACGTGAGGGCATCCCCCATTGGGCCCACTACCTGCAGGGGAACCGTGAGGGACCAGTGCAAAGAGGATTGGGCGGCGGATGAAGGTGGAGACCTTGGCGGCCCGATCCCCAGATTCTAAGGCTGGCTCTAGGGACGTGGAATGTCACTTTGCTGGGGGGGAACGAGCCTGAGCTTGTGCGGGAGGTCGAGAGATATCGACTAGAAATAGTCGGGCTCGACTCCACACACAGCGTGGGCTCTGGAAACCATCTCCTTGAGAGGGGCTGGACACTCTTCTACTCTGGAGTGGCCCACAGGGAGAGGCGGTGGGCTGGGGTGGGTTTGCTTGTTGCCCCCCAGCTCAGCTGTCTCATGTTGGGGTTTACCCTGGTGGATGAGAGGGTTGCATCCCTGCGCCTTTGGGTTGGGGACAGGTCTCTGACTGTCGTTTTGGCCTACGGGCCGAGCGATAGTGCGGAGTACCCAGCCTTCTTGGCGTCGCTGTCAGGGGTGCTGGATAGTCCCCCTCCCGGGGACTCCATTATTCTGCTTGGGGACGCCCACGTGGGAAACAATAGTGACACCTGGAGAAGCGTGATCGGGAGGAATAGATCTCCACATCTATTGTTGATGCCGCTGCTCATAGCTGCGGCCGTAAGGGTCTTTCATCACCCAGGCGGAAGTCACCGAGGGGGTTAAAAAGCTCCGCGGTGGCAGGGCTTCGGGGGTGGATGAGATCCGCCCTGAGTACCTCATGTCTCTGGATATTGTGGGGCTGTCAGGGACAGTGCCTCTGGACTGGCAGGCTTGGGTGGTGGTCTCCCTTCATAAGAAGGGTGACTGGAGGGTGTGTTCCAACTACAGGGGGATCACATTCCTCAGCCTCCCTGGTAAGGCATACGCCAGGGTTTTGGAGAAGAGAGTCCGGCCAATAGTTGAACCTCAGCTTCAGGAGGAGCAGTGTAGTTTTCGTCCCGGCCGTGGAACACTGGAACAGCTCTATACCTTCTACAGGGTACTCAAGGGTTCTTGGGAGTTTGCCCAACCGGTCTACATGTGTTTTGTGGACCTGGAGAAAGTATTTGACTGTGTCCCTCATGATGCCCTGTGAGGGTTGCTCCAGGAGTATGGAGTCAGGGGCCCTTTATTAGGGGTCATCCGATCTCTGTACAAGCGAAGCAGAAGTCTGGTTCGCATTGCCAGCACTAAGTCGGACCTGTTCCCGGTGCATGTTGGACTCCGGCAGGGCTGCCCTTTGTCACCGGTCCTGTTCATAACTTTTATGGATAGGATTTCTAGGCGCAGCCAAGGGCCGGAGGGGGTCTTGTTTGCGGACCAGAAGTGAAGCGGCTGGGATGAGGATCAGCTCCTCCAAGTTCGAGGCCCTGGTTCTTGACCGGAAAAGGGTGGCTTGTCCTCTTCAGGTTGGTGGGGAGTTCCTGCCTCAAGTGGAGGAGTTTAAGTATCTTGGGGTCTTGTTCACAAGTGAGGGAAGAATGGAGCGGGAGATTGACAGACGGATCGGTGCGGCTGCCGCAGTAATGCTGGCACTGTGGTGGTCCGTTGTGATGAAGAGAGAGCTGAGCCGAAAAGCGAAGCTCTCAATTTACCGGTCGCTCTACGTTCCTACCCTCACATATGGCCATGAACTTTGGGTCATGACCGAAAGAACGAGATCCCGGATACAAGCGGCTGAAATGAGCTTCCTCCGTAGGGTGGCCGGGCACTCCCTTAGAAATAGGGTGAGGAGCTCGGCCATCCGGGAGGGGCTCGGAGTGGAGCCGCTGCTCCTCCACTTCGAGAGGAGCCAGTTGAGGTGGTTCGGGCATCTATACCGGATGCCTCCTGGACGCCTTCCTCGGGAGGTGATCCAGGCACATCCCACTGGGAGGAGGCCCAGGGGATGGCCCAGGACACGCTGGAGGGACTATGTCTGTCGGCTGGCCTGGGAGCGCCTTGGGGTCCCCCCGGAGGAGCTGGAGGAAGTGTCTGGGAAGAGGGACGTCTGGATGTCTCTGCTGAGCCTGCGGCCCCCGCGACTTGGTCCCGTATAAGCGGAAGACGACGAGTACGAGTTTTTGTGTGACATTTTGTATTTACAAAACTTGGTTTTGTAATTTAGGGGGTGGAGTGTTATGGCCCCTGGCCTCTTGAGGCTGTGCAGGCTCCTTTTCTTTTTCCTTTTTGTTATGCAGATTCAGCTGTGGGGGCACACCTTCCTGATTGGCTGCCTGGAGATTGCAGGAAAGCAGCCTCGCCATTGGACCAGCAGATAATTGCAAGCCAATCAGATGCTAATGAGGCCCACCTGCAACATATAAAATGCTCCAGTGAACATTCTCCCAGTTGGGCAGCTTGTAGGAAGAGGTTTTGTTGAGCTGTCCCCCACCTTTGGTGTTTACAACTGGTTTTGGAACATTTTTTGTCCTGTTTGTTCTGCTAAAGCAGTTTTGACTTTGTTGTAGTTTGCTTTCTCAAGCTAGAAGCTCATGGTTGGGAGGCTTGGTGCCTCCCTTTTGTGAATTTTATTTTCCTTTTGGGTTGCTTGAACATACTTTGGATTGACTTGTTTGGACCCTTTGTAATTTACTTTGCACTTAATATTCCTCAGGCTGTTAGCCCTCTGTGTTTTTTGTGTGTTACTTGGGTAAAATTGCATTGTGTTTTGGCTTTGTGAAACCCTCTTTTGTAATAAATCATTTTACATTCCACTTGTTTCCTTTGGACACATCATTATGTTACCGCCTCTGAACCCCTAGACCTGTGGGGGCCGTAACAGAGCTACATAATCAGCCACACATGGGTGTGTATTTCCAGCTGTAAATAACCTATTATTTTATTCAAGAAAGGAACATTAGTAGGAAATAGTAATCGTGTAGTTCTCATGTCAGATTTAAGTAGTGCTTCATGAACAACCTCTATATTCAAGCACACAGCAGTTCATGCTTCCGCATTCGAATTGCTCAGTTCAGCATCCTCATCAGCAGTTGGTGATGTTCAGTGGTTCCTGCTCCTAAACATGCTATCATATTTCATACATCATTGAAGGCTATCCTTCTCAACATCAAAGCAAAAACAATAAAAACCTGTATTGTCAAGAAAAGAGCAGATAAGAGACATAATTGCCCTTATATTGTCTCACCCAAAACTGGAGATTAGTAATTGAGCACTGTCTAACAGAAATTATGCTTTCAGTCTATTTTTTCTAACAGATACTATAAAAGTTTGATATCTCAGCTCCACACAGAGGAAAGAGACCAAGATCATATGTTTAACAGCAACAAACTAAGAAAGGACGGAGAGAGGGGAGCAATGTTGAAAATCTAATTTAAAAGAAAATATAGGGTGGGGTTGAAAGGATGATAAACAACAAGGGATGAAGCAACAGCTTATGAGATAACGGAGAGAGCACTAAAGTGATGATCAACATAAACTACAAGTCTTGTTAATAGTCATGCTGTGTGTGGTGTGTGTGTCATTTAATGAGTGTGCAAGACCAGAGCAATATTACAGTATATATCCAAATGATGCCCAGATATATGCATAAATCAGAGTATTCGCGTGTTAGTGCCCAATAGTGTGTGCTGCACGGCTACCTTTCATATTCTTTATGCACACAGAGTCACACATGAACAGATTTTCTCTCTCTCATACACATACACACACACACACACACACACACTGACTAGTAAAGTTTAAATTACCTCTCTAGATAAGTGTTATTACTTGCAACATTTGTTTAGCCCCGCTTAATCTTGCCATGATTCCTGTCTGGGACACGAGATCTACAGGTACATTTAAACATTTAGTTTGTAGGAGTCATTACTGAAAATATTATATTGTACTTTATCCACATTATTCCATGAACCTATGATGGTTTCAGTGGATTATACATGTGACATCCAGTCATTTAACTGAAAATGTGCTCTTGCATGCAAATAAGAAAGGATTCCTGCAGCAAAAACTCATATAAAAATATGATATCAAGTTTTACACCTTACAATGGATAAAATTAATCATACCAGTCCCTTTAATGTTTTGAAGATTGGGAAGAGGACCTGAAGAAATTGCCTCCTATTATTGCTTCATATTGACAAAGTAAAAGGAGCAAAAATATAGGATTTTCTGAGATCACATCAAACTTAGATTCTTTAACTACATTCATCTTGGTTCCATTTCTGCTGGTAACCAATGGAACTGAAAAGATCCTGTTTCACTTTGGGTCCGTATTCTACCGTATTCTACACACACCAGTACATGCCACAAGTTAAGGTTTGTTGGGTTGTAGGTGTAGCTGCAGAAAGCAAATGTTCCAGATGTTTGCAGGGACAAGTCTGAAAGTCTGCGATTATGACAAAAGACAAAAAGAAGAAATTTTGCTAAATTGCTATAAGCTGTACTTTTAAAATAAAAGTACAGCTTGCCACCAATTCCATGCTCCTAACCTTCTGTAAACAGTTTGAGGATGGAATCAGTATGTTCCAAAATGTCTTGACCTCAACCCAATAGAACACTTTTAGAAAAATTAGGGTGGAGACAGCCAGTTTGTCCCTATGATCCATGCGTCTGACCTGATAACTGTATTTCAAATACAGTGGACTGGTATAATAATAAACAAAATATATGCAATATAGTGTACATTTACTATCTCACAATCTGAATTTATCATTACATCTAATGCGGATGATGCACTTTTATCAAATTATACCCTTTTTCCTCAATGTCTTCATACTGGTAGACCTTTTAGTTGTCAATTTGTTTCAAGGTTTAACGACTTTTTGCAAGATTTTAGTTCAGTTTTTAAAGATTCATGAATTAATTATAAATGTTTAATAACCCTTTTAATAGGAACTGTATTTATTAGTTAATTCACAAAATAGAAATGAGACTCAGAAGTAAAAATAAAAAAACAAAATATCTGGCTTAAAACAGATCCTTTTAAAATGGTCTTTTTATTCATTCTTTAAATTACTCTTACATTTCTACAATTAAGTCTCAAGGTTTGCAGCACTTAAGAGCTATTAAGCAAAATTGCATATCTTGCTAACATTTTAATATAAATTACTAAGCAATTTGCATGAAATATGATTTGAATGGATTCAGCTTCCTGTCAGGAAATAAAAGAAGGCATTTTTCTAGCTTTGAGTGTTCTTTGTTCCTTGATCAATTTATTTCAAATGCATTACATTTCCTCTGACAAATTTCACAAAATTGGTAACAATTTTCAGAATTTCTTACATGTAATAAAACTACAGACTGACCAGTTTTCATGCTGCACAAATTTACGTATTTCATATCACCTCAGTGACCTTACAGGTAAACTGAAGTTCAAAGGACCATTAAACTCTATTGCCTAATTGATTATTTTTCATGTTTGTTTTCATCAACAATCTGACTCTCTGTCCTGTTTAAATTATATTGCTTCTACAATCCTGCAATAAAGTGCTGCCATGCAGAAGAAGTTGTTATTGTACTCTAAACGTTTTGACCAAAGGTCCTAGGAAATTCAATGTGTTGGCAAGGGTTTAAGGATATTGGTTTTACTGTCGCTGTCAATAAATACTACACTTTTTGTCTTTTTATTATTAGAATGATCAGCTCAAGCATAGCAGATAAATTGCAGATTTCTTAAGTCATAATATATAAATAAAGTACTGGGAAACACGTTTAATTTTAGGTTTAATAACAAATTTTAATTAATGTGTTACTTTATTAGTTTTCTTGTATGGGGTAATTGGAATTTCATAGTCTTTATTGTTAACCAGAAGTGTGTTCTTACATTTTTAATTCCATTTTTAATTAAGTATCATAAATGTGTCTTTTTATTATGTGTTCACAGCTTACAACATTGACAAAAGATTATAATTTTTCTTGCTTCTTATACTGATAAACATGTTGATTCTTCACCTTAACCATAGCAGCCTACAATCATAATCCGCTACTGTTCTCTATTGTGAAATAAATGGGATTTGTATACGTAGTCTTGTGGTCCACACTTTTGCCTTTTTTCTTCTGATTACACTGAACCATTGAGTGACTTCAGGACTTCTCTGATGTGTCTCTTATTCTTTGAAAGAAGCATAAAGAGCTCCCGGAACACCCAGACATGTGAATTATTACCAATTTCCTTATGGGAACATTATATTACAATACTTATAAGAAGTTCTCCAAAAGGTGCAAATCACTTACACAGTTTATCTGTGATATTTCCCAAGTAGACTACAGAAAAATGCCAAAACACCAGTAACACAAAAATAACTTCCAACAGTTTTCTCTTACTTAGAATGGCTGTCAAATTAAACTGTGAAGCATGCTAATCAGGTACATAAGCTATGCTCATTAAAAGCAAGCTACTTTAATTGTTCTTAAAGGGTAAAATCTCAAATTAAATTGTTGTGTATTCCCATTCTGTGGAAATTAGCAATATTTTCTTACATGTATATATGTGTATGTGTATGTGTATGTGTATGTATACACATACACATACACATACACATATATATATATATATATATATATATACACACACACACACACACACACACACTGCTCAAAAGAATAAAGGGAACACTCAAATAACACGTCCTAGATCTGAATGAATGAAATATTCTCATTGAATGATACTTTGTTCTGTACAAAGTTGAATGTGAAATCACACAAAAATCATCAATGGAAATTAAATTTATTAACCAATGGAGGCCTGGATTTGGAGTCACACACAAAATTAAAGTGGAAAAACACACTAGAGGCTGATGCAACTTTGATGTACTGTACTTAAAACAAGTCAAAATGAGGCTCAGTATTGTGTATGGCCTCCATGTGCCTGTATGACCTCCCTACAACGCCTGGGCATTCTCCTGATAAGACGGCGGATAGTTTCTTGAAGGATCTCCTCCCAGACCTGGACTAAAACATCCGCCAACTCCTGGACAGGCTGTGGTGCAACGTGACCTTGGTGGATGGACGTGATGTCCCAAATGTGCTCAATCGGATTCGGGTCTGGGGAACGGGCGGGCCAGTCCATAGCTTCAATGTCTTCATCTCACAGGAACTGCTGACACACTCCAGCCACATGAGGTCTAGCATTGCCCTACATTAAGAGAAACCCAGGGCCATGAAGCCCTCCAAAGAAATGCCACCCCACACCATTACTGACCCTCTGCCAAACCGGTCATGCTGAAGGATGTTGCAGGCAGCAGATCGCTTTCCACGATGTCCCCACTCTGTCACGTCTGTCACATGTGCTCAGTGTGAACCTGCTCTCATCTGTGAAGAGCACAGGGCGCCAGTGGCGAATTTGCCAATCCTGTTGTTCTCTGGCAAATGACAAGCATCCTGCACGGTGTTGGGCTGTGAGCACAACCTCCATTTTGTGGACGGACGGATGGACAGACAGACAGATTGAGTCCAGAACCAATATAAGGTCCAGGAAAACTGGTTACAAAAGAGCCAGCAACGAAGGAGCTGATGGTCAGGAGGCCTGCACCGAAACAGCCAGCGACAAAGGAGCTGATGGTCAGGAGGCCTGCACCAAAACAGCCAGCGACGAAGGAGCTGATGGTCAGGAGGCCTGCACCGAAACAGCCAGCGACGAAGGAGCTGATGGTCAGGAGGCCTGCACCAAAACAGCCAGCGACGAAGGAGCTGATGGTCAGGAGGCCTGCACCGAAACAGCCAGCGACGAAGGAGCTGATGGTCAGGAGCCCTGCAGCGAAACAGTCAGCGACGAAGGAGCTGATGGTCAGGAGACCCGCAGCTTAGGAGCCAGCGGCAAAGAAACTGACGGTCTGGAGGCCTTTAGTGTAGGAGCCAGCAGCGAAGAAGCTGACGATCTGGAGGTCTGCAGCGGAGAAGCCAGCGAAGAGGCTGATGACCCGGAGGCCTGCGGTGAAGAAACCAGCGAAGAGGCTGATGATCCGGAGGTCTGCGACGTAGAAGCAGGCATCTCAGAAGTCTACGATGAGGATGCAGGTGTCTCGGAGGTCTGCGACGAGGAAATAGGCGTCTCAGAAGTCTGCGACGAGGATGCAGGTGTCTCAGAAGTCTGCGACGAGGATGCAGGTGTCTCAGAAGTCTGCGACGAGGATGCAGGTGTCTCAGAAGTCTGCGACGAGGATGCAGGTGTCTCAGAAGTCTGCGACGAGGATGCAGGTGTCTCAGAAGTCTGCGACGAGGATGCAGGTGTCTCAGAAGTCTGCGACGAGGATGCAGGTGTCTCAGAAGTCTGCGACGAGGATGCAGGTGTCTCAGAAGTCTGCGACGAGGATGCAGGTGTCTCAGAAGTCTGCGACGAGGATGCAGGTGTCTCAGAAGTCTGCGACGAGGATGCAGGTGTCTCAGAAGTCTGCGACGAGGATGCAGAAGTCTTAGAAGTCTGCGATGAGGATGCAGAAGTCTTAGAAGTCTGCGATGAGGATGCAGGTGTCTCGGAGGTCTGCGACGAAGAAGCTAGGTTGACCCATGAAGCAAGATTCTCTGAGTTTTGCGGCGAGTCAACCCACAAAGCGAGACCCTAGGAGACTTGGGCCCGGCGTCCGGCTTGGACCCAGACAGGTACCTTGAAGACTTGGGCTTGGCATCCGGCGTGGACGCAGGCTGGAACCTGGAAGACTTGGCCCTGGCGTCCGGTTCAGACCCAGGCTGGAACCTAGAAGACTTGGCCCTGGCGTCCGGCGTGGACCCAGGCTGGAACCTAGAAGACTTGGCCCTGGCGTCCGGTTCAGACCCAGGCTGGAACCTAGAAGACTTGGCCCTGGCGTCCGGCGTGGACCCAGGCTGGAACCTAGAAGACTTGGCCCTGGCGTCCGGTTCAGACCCAGGCTGGAACCTAGAAGACTTGGCCCTGGCGTCCGGCGTGGACCCAGGCTGGAACCTAGAAGACTTGGCCCTGGCGTCCGGCGTGGACCCAGGCTGGAACCTAGAAGACTTGGCCCTGGCGTCCGGCGTGGACCCAGGCTGGAACCTAGAAGACTCGGCCCTGGTGTCCGGCGTGGACCCAGGCTGGAACTTAGAAGACTCGGCCCTGGCGTCCGGCATGGTCCCAAGCTGGAACCTAGAAGACTTGGCCCTGGCGTCCGCTTGGAATACGTCAGGCGTAGTGTCAAAAAAGTCAGGCGTGAAGTCTGGCGTAGAGTCAGGCGTAGAGTCAGTCATCTCATAGCCAGGTGCTACATAGCCAGGCTGCGGTTCGGGCGCTTCGTAGTCAGGCTGTGGTTCGGGCGCCCCGTAGTCAGGCGCCAAAGGCAAAAAGTCAGTCGTGCCAGGATCACGGTTAGTCGAAAAGGCAGGCTGTGGTGTGTCAGGACCTGAGTCAGGCTGCGGTGTGTCAGGCAAAAGGTCAAAAGCCTTGGGCAAAATGTCGGTCGGTCCAGGAGCACAGGCAGTCTGGTCAGGAGCACAGGCAGTCTGGTCAGGAGCACAGGCAGTCTGGTCAGGAGCACAGGCAGTCTGGTCAGGAGCACAGGCAGTCTGGTCAGGAGCACAGGCAGTCTGGTCAGGAGCACAGGCAGTCTGGTCAGGAGCACGGTCCGTCGTGCCTGGAGCACGGTCCGTCGTGCCTGGAACAAGGTCCGTCGTGCCTGGATCAAGGTCCGTCGTGCCTGGATCAAGGTCCGTCGTGCCTGGATCAAGGTCCGTCGTGCCTGGATCAAGGTCCGTCGTGCCTGGAACAAGGTCCGTCGTGCCTGGAACAAGGTCCGTGGTGTCGTGGTGCCTGGAACAAGGTCCGTGGTGCCTGGAACAAGGTCCGTGGTGCCTGGAACAAGGTCCGTGGTGCCTGGAACAAGGTCTGTGGTGCCTGGAACAAGGTCCGTCGTGCCTGGAACAAGGTCCGTCGTGTTGGTCAAAAGGTCAGTCGGCTCAGGAGCACAGTCCGTGTGGCCAGGAGCTATGGTCAGAGACGGTTCATTCTCGAACCCCTCTTGGTTTCTGAGGCAGTCCGTCCTCGGAACCCCTCTGGGAAACCTGGAACCTGGATGTGAGGCGGTTCAGCCTCGGAGCCCCTCTGGGAAACCTGGAACCTGGATGTGAGGCCCCCCCACTGGACTCATGACACTTGGCTGTGTGCTGAGGCTCTGGAAACTTAGCTGTGTGCTGAGAGTATGGAAACTTAGCTGTGTGCTGAGAGTATGGAAACTTAGCTGTGTGCTGAGAGTATGGAAACTTAGCTGTGTGCTGAGAGTATGGAAACTTAGCTGTGTGCTGAGAGTATGGAAACTTAGCTGTGTGCTGAGGCCTTGCAAGCTTGGCTGCTTTAACGGCCACTAGAAGACGGTCGAAGGGACCTCCAGCAGAAGGAGGAGCTGGAGCGTCGAGCCATCCCTCTGCAAGAAACTCAGCATGCAGAACAGAGTGCACCAAATTCAACTCTTAATGATGAACCATTAAATGGAGCACAAACTCAAGGCAACGTGCCTTCATGCACTCAGCCCGCATAACATCCAGACCTGTCAGAACTCATTCTGGAGTTGGAGGTCGCACTGACGACTGGTGACCTGCAGAGGGCGGTGGGTGACCACCCACCAACTCCGGGGAAAACAGCTGCGAGGAGGGCATGGCGGACGGACCCTCCGTAGAAGGGTAGGATGCGTCTGTCCGAACCTCCCCAAAGATGACTGCCCTGTGGCCACAAAGTCCTCCCGGGCGGGAGCCGAACCCAGCGGGAAACTTGGCCAAATCAGTTGCAGACGTGGATGGCTTGATCAGAGCCGCAGTGGGCGTGGAGAGCTCGGCCAAGACGGTAGCCAACGTGAATGACTCGGAAGATGCTGCTGTGGCTGTGGGCGACGAGGAGGACTTGCGGCGAGGACGGCGACTGCGTGAGGAGGCGGTGGTGGCGGAGACAGTCGAAGGGAAACTGGAGCGGACCGACCCGGAACGAAGACAGATGATTCCGGCGTCAAACGGCACCCTTCAGCTTCCTCTATTTCCTGGAGTAACAGCGGTGAAGGCATAATCTCCACCTCCTCTCCATAACGTTTCCTTAATTGCTCCTCTTGTTGTTGCACCCGCTGCTGTAGCTCCTTAGCTTTGTCTGTTTGGTCCTGTTGGCTGTTTCCAACTGTCGCATTCTGGGGTTCAGGTTGGCCAAAGCACAGACAAGAGCTAGGCAGCAGCATGTTTAAAGTAGCTTTCTTTTTTATTTTAAGAACAATCAAAAAGTTTTCCAAGCGTAGCAAGAACATAGCAAATCACTGCAGGTACAAATAATCCAAAAACTTACTAAGTTGAAACTGCAGGAACATAGTAGTCAAAGTACTTAGGCAAGGGTAGATGAACGGTGTTGAGAACATAGCTGTAACAGGAGGAACCAGCGAGGAACAAACAAAACCAGAGAGCTTATGAACAGAGGGAAGTGAGGTATGAACCAATGAGACACAGAGGTAGGTAATCAGAGGATAATGGAGAACAGGTTTGAACCAGGTTGCAGAGAACTGAGGGAGTATGAATAGTGGTTAAGGAGACCAACCTAGAAAACAAAGGGGACATAAGACATAACCTAAAGAGAACTGACTATAACACAAAACCATAAGTAAGTACTGCATAAACAAGAATCAGGGAACCAGAACTAAAGGAAGGACAAAGATAAATAACTAAAGAAACATAAGAACCTAGAAGGAAAATTAACTACAGTAAACAGAGAAACTAGAGGGAACAAAAGAACACCATAACTAGAGATCTGACTAAAGAAACCCTAAGTACAAAAGTAAACAAACAATACTGACTGGAAAGGAAACAAAATAATAATAAACCAAAATAGAAACATCTAAGCAAAAGGTAAAAAAAACACAAAGCCACAAACAAAGTCCAGAAATGTCACACCCTGACAGAAAATATACATTCACGTTTGAATCATTGCATTTCTTAATCTTAACTTACATTTCTAAAGTGTCAGTATTTTAAGAATAGATTTGTAGTTCCAACAGCAGTCATTAACTGTTACTGAGCAATCAAGGAAAAACCAATTATTCACATTAACAAATTGTTACACAGTTGGAAGTGTCTGTCTTACCTAAAGGATGCCAAGCCTCACAGTGCAGCAGCGGACTGCGTTATTGATCCCACAGGGATATCCAGAACAGAAAACAGGAAACAATTAATGAGATGTGCATAATACATGATTGGAAAGGCACAGGATGCCACCAAGTATTATAAAGAAAATAAAGGAAGCTGTGATGGTAAAAGGAGACAACAGAACAATCAGTAACAGCAGCATGTGGTGGCAAACTCAACTAGTATCACACAGTAACAATCAGTGGCATGAAGGATCAGACTGGTAAAAATCAGAGCACACAAGGTAACTTCACTGCCATTTTCAGGATTATTAGTATTGCTGAGACTCAGCTGATAATACTCAGGTGAGCTGCCAATACTCCATGATCTAAATGAGGCACTAATTTATGGTGAATTGAAATGGTTTCATTATGCATGGTAAAGTCATATGAAGTTAGTATGTATATATGTTTGTGGCATTTATTACAGATCAGGCAGTGGTCCACCTATTATGTTCATTGTTGTTCAAATAAAAGAACATCTGATACCTCTTTGAGAGTGCATAATCCTGTACTTGTTGGAAGATGTTTGATGTAAATCTTCAGAATGAGGATATACGTATGCTTGTACAAGTGCCTTGCAATATTATTTATAGCCTTTGAACTTTTCACATTTCTTCAAAAATACTTTATTAATCAAAAATGGAATTAATAAAGTATTCCCTTAAATAAATGTTTTTCTAGCTCATATTGTAAAGGTTTCTTGAAAGAGCCTTTGTTGTTATAGTCACAAACTTCAATGTAATCTATTGTTATAATGTGATTAACCAACACAAAGTTGCACAACACTAAGGTGGAAAGAAAGGTTAAATGATTTAAAAAATGTTTTACAAATGAAAATTTGAAAAGTGCGCAGTCCGTCATTTATATTTAACAGGTGCCTGTTCTAAACATGTCCTGCCTTTTACTTATGCTTGTGTGCAGACTGGGAAGCTCAAGGCGGAGAGCACACAGTTGGCTGGATATGGGAAGTTTGCATTGTAAATGTTCTAATTACTTAGGGTTACGTTACAACTTCTGGAATGCTTGAACTGTGACAAACCCTTTAACCAGCTACAGTCTAATAAAAAACACAAAGGCAGTTCTCCTTGTCAGGTAATTTTCATTTACCTCATTATGTGAAATTCCTGAGGGAAATGTTTTGTGTGTTCTTGAACTTACAGACTAAGCAAGGATCTTAGAAGTAACCAAGTGGTCCAAGGTACTTTTGGAGGAGGCACAGAGATCCACAACTCAGATTGGAGAATCTGTTCACCAAGCCACAACATTAATTTTACATTCCAAAAAACTGGCCTTTATAAAAGAGATATAAGAGTAAAGCCATTGTTGAAAGACATAAGAAGTCACATGTGGGCAGGTGACAGGTGGTGAGAGATATTAATATGTGCTCATCAAAGTTAACTATGTAAACAACCGTAACTTCACAGTAAGTTTAAAACCAATGACATTAAACAGTATGAGTTTCTCTTAGCTGATGTCATCTACATATTTATCTCTTTGATTGCAATTATAATGGCTTGACTGGGATTAATGGAAGTCAACCGATGACACAAAACAACCTCCAGCCACCCAGACAACATTTCACCATAGACATCGCTGTCACATGTCAGCCTTGATTCGCATCATCTCTGCTGCCAGCACTTTCCAACTTGTCTGATTGAACATATCTATTCCCAATCATCCTCTTCTGTATCTGTTTCTTCACTGTGTTTCTGTCCCTTCATTCCAGTTTTCATCTTTCTTTCCAGCACCAAGCGTTCAGGCCCTTTCTTTGAGTTTTGTTTTATGAACCCTTTGTGCATTATTGCTTCTGCCCAGTGATTTGTACACCTATTCCTGTTTGAATGACATCCCGTGTACTGACGGTAGCTTATTAAATAAACCCTGTGACTTTGGATTTTGTCTACTAGTTTCACTACTTAGCTCACTGTAATAATCCCTATTTATTACAGAGACATCATCAGAGTCAGTCAGCAAAAAAAGGTAGTGCAACAGGTTGCCTTTGCGTGAAAGTTTTTGTTGTATGTTGAAAACACTGGATGCAAAGCCAGAACAGAGCTTTGCCTACATGATAGTGACAAAACACTTAGCTTATGCACTTCTCCAGCAACCTGCCTTATCAGAAGAGAATAATGTTGAGTTGTTTCTGTTAAGCTATGCTTAACTCTGTTTCAGTGCATCTTTATAGCAATCCTAATTTGTCAAAAGCTGAAAAAGACTTTAGACCAGGACAGGGGAAAACAATGCCAAACATAAAAGTAGAGCTTCAAAGGACTGGTATAAATCAAAGAATTTATATGTGTCAGAATGGCCAAATGAAAGTCTGGACCAAATTGAGTCCAATTGAGAATCTGTGGCAAAACTTAAAACTAGCTGTTCACTGATGTTATCCATCAAGTCTGACTGAGCTTGAGCTGTATGACAAAAAAACTCTACCTCTAAATTTGTAAAGCCGGTCAGGGTGTAGTCCGAAAAACCTGTAGCTGTAATTGCAGCCAAGGTAGTTCTACATTGTATTGACACAGGGGGTGAATACAAATACATGCCACAGTTTTCAGATCTAATTTTTTTTTAAATGAAGCCAAAAGCAAAAACCTTGTGTCCTTTCCTTCCACTTCAAAATTATGTGCCACTTTGGGTTTGCCTATTACATAAATTCCGAATGAAATACACTAGTTTTTGGGCATAACATGACAAAATGTGAATACTTTTGTAAGGCACTGTATTACTTTTTGAGATATTAGAAAAATATAAGTAGTTTTATAGGCTACGTTTTGGGGTAAAAGAGAGGTAAAAGTTGGTTATGATGATTAAAATAGGGGAAATATATGAAAAAAGTAATGTCTATTCTAATATTCAGTAAGATATATCTTCAAGGCTATTTCGGTTAAATGTGTGCATGTGTGTCATTTTTGTGCCGGTCTATCATGAATAACAGTTATTTCCTATTGAGCAACTTGTTCATCAATCACTAAGGCTTTCACAATCAAGCACTCATATATCGACACCCATCAGGGGGTTTGCTCCACATATGATTCAGACACAGCATTTCCCCCCATGCAGAGTAATGAATCGAAGTGTGAAATTACGTTCACATGCTTGCCGGGTGTGTTATTAAGAGGGTACAGGCCTAAAAGTCCATTTTTAGCTTCCCTTCAAATTCTGTGCGGAGAAACTTTTCTTAGCAACAGTTACTATGCCTACGAGGCTGCCAAAGATTCATCAAAGTCCCACAGAATCTCTGGCTGTGCCCAAGTTGGAAAAAGAAAGAGGCAGCATGGAGATCAAATTGGAGAGAGAGAGAGCAGTCCAATGTCAACGACAGACCTACCTGAATCAATAAGAGAAATGAAATAAATTGTGTCATCCCTTTTGTGGAAGATAAAACATACCGATGTTCTGAACACCCACTAAGTCCAGCTATTTTAAGGGTGGATTTAGTTGAGAATACTGTGTTTTGTCTTTCTGTTTTAATAATGCCACATTGCCTTGTGCACATAAATTATGACTATGTAATTTAGGTTGCTTGAGTGCATTTGTGTGAGTGTGAGCTACGGGCTACTGGGGTGGGGTATGGGGGTGAGTGGATGCACCATATGCTGGGCCATATGGGTCTACAGGGCTCTGCTCTGTCTGCCTGGGGGAAAGTAAACATCCCTGAAGCACACAACAAAACACAAGTTTACAGCGAGCCAAGTTGCTTCTGCTGATGACACCATTTGATAAATCCTCCCTACACCCGGTGAGGCCAGAGGGGAAAAAATGGCCAGAGGCTAACAATGTACTGTCTTACAATTACATGCATGCTCTGCACTGATGCGCAACACATAATAGTAAACAATTATAAGAAAAGACACGCAGTTATGCACAATAACAATAAATCCACACAGCAATTTACACTCTCAAATTAAATCAGTGCATTTGAATAGCTGCAGAAAGGTTAAGATTAAATCATAATGCAATATTTGTATAGGATTAAGTATCAGAATTAATTATGGGCGGTAGTAAATATATGTTCTTGTTCTTCTCCAAGCTTTTCACTTTAACAATTAGTTAGGCTTCGAGCAAAATAAATCTCTGTCTGAGTTCTGAGTGAGGATTGTTTAACAACAAACATTTTTTTTCAAATGATTAAATCTTACCAATAAGCAATACATACACCAATAAAAAAGTGTTATTAATACATAAGTATATTAATTTAAATAAATACATTTTGTATTTAATAAGGACAAAAGCTACACACCACACCTTCCTTTTTTAAGATAAAAAGGAAATTTTCTGTTTCATTTGGAAATCAAGGTCCCAGAGCCTGGAGGAAGAGCTGAGGCTAGAATCTCAGTTGCTTAAGGTGCAGTTTGAAGTTTCCATTGTTGATGATGCTTTGGGGAGTCATGTCATCTGTTGGTGTTGGTCTACTCATTTTTTTATCAAGTCCAAAAAGCTTGTAACATGTACATATCGGTGTACAAGTTACAAGACATTGTAAAGCACACAATGTTTATCTCTGCTGACAAGCTTTATGGCAATGTGGATTTGATTTTCCTTTAGGTCTTAGCGAATATTCTCACCTGACTTAAACCCGATAGAAGACCACTGGAGTAGATTCTAATTTCTGGAAAAATTGAAATTGGGCTTTTCATTACCGTAAGTCATAATCTTGTCTGGGTGCGACACTGGTGGTGTAGGGGTTAAGCATGCAACCATATATAGAGACTATAGTCCTCGATGCAGCCGTCCCGGGTTCAAGTCCTGGACCCAGTGACATTTGGCAAATGTCTCTCCCTCTCTCTGCCCCTCCTTCCTGTCTGCCTACTGTTGAAAAATAAAGGACTCTAGTGCTGAAAAAAGTAGCATTTGTCTGTATGTAACGTATCTAGATATGTTTCAGTTTTTGAACGCACCTATGTGACTTCCTTGTTTAGACTAAATGCAAAACAAGTTAAACTGCAACATTGAAATGAATCAAAGATTTCTCTTTTTCACCTCTGTCACTTACAATTTGTGATTCCTATGAACATACCAATATCAAATCTAAGCACACTTTGAACCTGTAATACCCAGTTCTCTATTAATATTATTATTATTATTCGTACAGGAAACTCTTCAGTGAAGAGAAAATTATTTTGTTTTATTACAACTATTTCCAGGACCTAAGGTAATTTAACATGATGAATTAAATTACAGCCCAAAGAAAAGTGTCTTAACCAATCAATGCCAAACAGTTGTGTTATCTTGTCCTGGTTGACAAGCCAGGTAGTTTCCATTTGTGTAATTTCACCAGAATAGCCTTTTTGATTTGATTTAATGCATTAAACACAATTGTTTTTGTCATGAGAGTCCTTATGGTAATCAGACATCCCTTCACAAGTTTATCTTTTTATTTTGCTGTATTTGTGTAATTCAGTAGTTCATTGCAGATGCCAGTATGATAGTGTGACAGTTTTATACAGGTTTAATATTTTACATTGTGGCTGTCAGGGAGATTTTTACAAATGTATGATGTGCACACAGTACTGAACAAACATAGTGCATTATAAAAATCTGGCTGCCAGAGCTTGGTGTGGTACCTCAAATGCGTTTGTGCAGATGCAATACAAAAAATATTTATGTTGCTTCAAAGGTCTTATAAGTCAGATCTAACCTTTATTTCTTTATTGGTTTGTTTATATCACCTGACAGAGTAAGTTAGCAAACAAACGATGTACATATACATCTTTAGGAAAATTTCGAAAAACCTCCTTTCAACAACAGTTTTTACAAAGGCATTAAAAAGTATTACTTTAACCAGTAAGGGATTTCACCAAATAATTATTGACTCATATGCATGCGTTTTCAAATGAACCCAAGTTTTGACTAACTGTTCCTTTAGAAACCCTTTTCTTGGTTATAATTGTTTTTTTTAACCTTTCAATCTGTTATATTTTCCATTGTTCTATAAATGATGCAAGCAAAATGGAAAGAAATGACACTGTTGGGCAAACTGCCTCTAAAAAAGAGCCTATAGATCACATTTCAAATATTTTGTTTGCTAAACTGGTAAGTGCTGACACAACAATGGCTCATCCTTTTAGTTTAGAAATGTTTTTTATGATTAGATAATTTACTGATCATTGGCAAATGGAACAACGTGAAATGTTTAGTGCTATGAAAATAATTATTAAGAAATACTGGACTACAGTATAAACTCACCTCATCCCGGAACTCCATTCTCCTCATCACCAATATGGCTCCTCCTCATCTAATTCCTGACCATTTTCCAGACATTTTAATATCAGTTATTAATGACTTTCATTTCCTTCTAGTACCATCCTGGTACTGTCCCAAATCCAGAGGAACCACCACCTTGTACATATTTTACAATTAGTTGTAAACATGACAATTTGATGGGCTCTAATCCAAACATGTAACTAATGTGTGCTTTGCTATATGGGACTATTTATGCTTCATATATTTAATTTTGTGGCAGATTTTTTGTGGAGGAACAATTCATTATAGTCACTTTTTTGTTTTTTGTCTCTGTAAGTTGAAAAAAAATCAGCCACTCAAATGTTTCATTGACAAATATTGTACATTGTCTTAGAAAATACACAAGAAAGTCATAGTTTTAACATTGTGGGAAATTCAAGATTTTTAAGGTGCAAGTTTACAAATGTTCAAAAGGTTTGTAACCTTTAAGATTTTAGTCAGAGTTTAAATGGATTTTAATCAGTATTTCAGGCTCGAAATTTGTAATTGATCTTTGTTAGAATAGAGCTGTGATGTAAAGTGTTGTCTTTCTAATTAATTAATAATCTTGTCATCTAAACAGAGGCAAATAAGTCATGCTGCTAGTATGTCAACAAATGGGCAAAGGTTGTATTTGGATTTTAGGTGACCACTTATAGATAAATAAATGGCAACATTTTAAATTATTTAAAAAGATATGCAGAAATAAAACAGAAACTCAATACTAGATCACAACTTTCTGAGGGACTTCCCACATTCTCCAAGAAGTTTTCATAAAGCGTTTTTAAATCACACCGTATGTCTCTATATTGTTATCTAGATCCTGTGGGAATATGATCTGGCTCTGGATTTGTTAAAATCAATATTAGCATAATGTATGTGCGAGAATCATTATAAACACAGGTAAGACAAAGGGAATAATTTAAACCAGCAGACAAAAATCCACTTTTTTACCATACCAATGAGTATTCCACTCAATTTTCCTATCTAACTCAGTCGGTCAGACAATACCCAAATACACGCTGAAAAATTGACATAGCAAACAAACATAAGTTTGTATTTAGGGTTTTTTTATTCTTAAATAGAAATACATGTTGAAATTAGGGTTGACAGTTTTAAAGGATACTGGGCTAAATCTCCAGTTGGTAAACATAATTGTTGCAGTATAAAAGTATCACATTTGTTTTCACTAAACAGAGAGTTTAACTGCAGTGGCTGGTTGTAAATATTTAATGTTGAGCCCTGAAAGGTTTAGTTTGACTGTTTGTTGCTCACAAACAGTGGAAGTTGGTCAGCTTTATTTGACTGGATTTGTCAAGCCGGGTGCCTTAGACAGAAAAGAGGGAAAACTGAAGCAGCCAAAAAAAGCACAGAAATGCAAGCACAATGAATCGTTTAGAAATTACTAACTAAATTTACTGCTGGGCTTAAAACCTTCACCTCTTCACTGTGAAAATGATGGCTCTTACCACAAAAAAAGCAAAACAAACAAATAAAAAAAGTAAGACCTCAGTACACAGAAAAGGGTCCTGCGGAGTAGCAACATAATTGTGGAGCTGATTGTAATCTGCAACTTGGCCAATAGATGTCACTGTTTTTCTACCTTTCTGTCTGACAATAAATCAGGCAAAACATTTCCTGTTTAAGGTTTGAGAATCCCAAAATCAATTCTTAATGGAAGAAAAAAAATTCAGAGGTTTTTTAGAGGCATTCAGTCAGAGAACTAATCATCTTAACAGTTTGGGAGAGATGATGATGTCATAATTTATAAGCTTGTGTTTATTTACACCATCTGAGTTTAATTGAGGAAAATGTGTGACTGTATTCTCGTAACAACTAGTAAGAGAAATTGTGGACCTTCACAAGTTGGGTAATAACTGCTGGCCGTCTCTCAATGAGCCTCTGGGAAGTTCTTTGAAGACTCCTTGGAGAACTGTTTTAGGTGACCACCTCATGAAGCCCATCAACAGAATGAATGCCAAGAGAGCAAAGTAATAATCAAAGCAAAGGGTGACTATTTTGAAGAATCTAAAAAATGTATAGTTACTTCACTCTATGTTTAGAGGTTTCTATATAATTCCATGCATGTTCATTCACAGTTTTGTTGCATTTGGTATATATATATATAAATATATATATATATATATATATATATATATATATATATATATATATATATATATATACATATATATATATGTATATCTCGTACTCGTACCCGTCGTCTTCCGCTTATCCGGGACCGGGTTGCATGGGCAGCAGACTCAGCAGAGACACCCAGACGTCCCTCTTCCCAAACACCTCCTCCAGCTCCTCTGGGGGGAGCCCAGAGCACCCCCACAGTGCATCACGAGGGACACAGTCAAATGCTTTCTCCAGGTCCACAAAACACATGTGAACCAGTTGGGCAAACTCTCAAGAACCCTCAAGTACCCTGTAGAGGGTATAGAGCTGGTCCAGTGTTCCATGGCCGGGACGATAACCAAACTGCTTTTCCTGAAGCCGAGGTTCGACTGTCTGCCAGACTCTCCTCTCCAATACCCTGGCGTAGGCCTTACCAGGGAGGCTGAGGAGTGTGATCCCCCTGTAGTTGGAACACACCCTCCTGTCACGCTTCTTATGAAGAGGGACCACCACCCCAGTCTGCCAGTCCAGAGGCACTGTTGAAGAGGTGTGTCAACCATGACAGCCCCACAACATCCAGACATGAGGTACTCAGGGCAGATCTCATCCACCCCTGAAGCCCTGCCACTGCAGAGCTTTTTAACCACCTTGGTGACTTCCGCCTCGGTGATGAAAGACTCCAACCACGAGTCCCCAGCCTCTGTTTCCACCAGGGAATGCGTGATGGCAGGATTGAGGAGATCCTCGAAGTACTCCTTCCACCGTCCGATAATGTCCTCGAGGTCAGCAGCCTCCCACCCCCACTGTAAACAGTGTTGGCGAAGCACTGCTTCCCCCTCCTGAGGCGCCGGACGGTTTGCCAGATTCTCTTCGAGGCCAACTGGTAATCCTTCTCCATGGCCTCACCGAACTCCTCCCAGGCCCGAGTTTTTGCCTCTGCCACAGACCGGGCCGCGGCACGCTTGGCCTCACGGTACCCGTCGACGCCTCAGGAGTCCCACAAGCCAACCACAGCCGATAGGACTCCTTCTTCAGCTTGACAGCGACTCTTACTGTCGGTGTCCACCACCGGGTTCTGGGATTGTCGCCGCGACAGGCACCGCAGACCTTACGGCCGCAGCTACGGGCAGCAGCATCGATAATAGATGCGGAGAACATGGTCAACTCGGACTCTATGTCTCCAACATCCCCCGGAATCTGGTCAAAGCTCTCCCGGAGGTGGGAGTTGAATACATCCCTGGCCAAGGGCTCCGCCAGACATTCCCAGCGGACCCTTACTATGCACTTGGGCCTGCCAAGTCTGTCCGGCCTTCTCCTCCTCCAGTAGATCCAACTCACCACAAGGTGGTGATCAGTGGACAGCTCAACCCCTGTCTTCACCCGAGTGTCCAAAACATGCGGCCAAAGGTCTGATGATACGACAACAAAGTCGATCATTTACCTCCTGCCTAGGGTGTCCTGGTGCCAAGTGCACTGATGGACACCCTTATGTTTGAACATGGTGTTCATTATGGACAATCCGTGACTAGCACAGAAGTCCAATAACAAAACACCACTCGGATTCAGATCGGGGAGGCCATTCCTCCCGATCACGCCTTTCTAGGTGTCACTGTCGTTTCCCACGTGGGCGTTGAAGTCCCCCAGCAGAATAATGGAGTCCCTGGGAGGCGGACTATCCAGCACCCCTGACAGGGATGCCAAGATGGCCGGGTACTCCGCACTCCCGCTCGGCCCGTAGGCCAAAACGACAGTCAGAGACCTGGGTCACTTGGCTGTGTCGGGTCCCTGGTTGGGGGGTGATTTGACCTGGGGTCTCGGGTCTCTTGCTGGATCTGCTTCAGCGTAGACAGTTCCCAGCGGGCCTGTGGGCTCGTTGCTGCAGCTCCCTGGTGTTTCTGCACTGTGGCTTCTGGGTGGTTCCCCTGAGGCTCTCTTCTGCTCTTCTCTGAGGGGGTTGCGGTGGTCCTCCCAGGGTTCCTGTGCTCTGGGGCGGCCTTTGGATGTCTGTGGTTCAGATCTCCTCTATGTCTTTCTTGGGTCGAGGCGGGCAGGTCTGTGGCTCCTTACACTTGCTATTGCATATTTTTATGGATGAACCTTATATACAAAAGCACACTCACAGTTACACCCACAGGTATTTGGATTCAGGTATTAACACACACACAAATGTTCTATATTGTGCTGCAGTTACCACCATATACATGTTGTATTCATTAGTACTGTGCACTTTTCATTAATGTTGCTGTTTTATATATATATACATACATTTGCCCCACCTCTCTCTTTCTTGCTCCATTTATTTCCCTTTTGTTTCCGACTCCATGTCCATGTCCATTGCCATTGAAATAATCCCAAGGCAGTTTCTAATAAAGTCTTGTTCTGAGTGCTACTCTGCCAAACAGGACAGATAAAATAAAGAAAATTGAATGGAAATGGAAGCACAATAGTTTTTGGCATTTAAGGCCTCTATAATGCTATTAAAGACCTTAGTGGCAACATTAAATGTACTATGCTTCTTCATTAAACCAGACAAAAAATTTGAAAGTATATTATTTAAATACAAATAGTTCTTTAGTTGGTCATTTACCATTTTTTCTAGAACTTAGACTAAAATTGAAAGTTGTGGGATTGGTATTTAGTTATTCAGAACTGAAGAGTCATCACTTTTAACAGAGGTAAAATAACAGTGTTGAATTGAAAGGTTAAGAATATGACACGCTTGTTTTCCAATTATGTCTTCAGCTAGACATAAAAAATTAGGTAATTTGCTCTGGCATGCTGATTTTTCATGATCTTTAAAATCTTTGGATATATCCCAAATAGATAAGGGAGTAAAGGAAAATATTTGGTTACTTGGCTCCTGTTTGATAAATGGACAACAATGTGAGAAGGAAGTTCAGAAGTGCACAAATGAGAGAGGGATTTTATGGTTTGATTAAATTTTCTAGGGTTATTAAGATTAGCCTTAGTTTGGGAAAAATAATAATTAAATTTGACCTTTTTGACAGCAGCAGTAATGATTTCTGAGTTTTCTAAAGTGTAACCAATCAGTCTCAGAGCCTGTTTTCCTTACTAAGGCCCAAAGCTGGTCCAACAAAATTGCTAGTTCAGAAGAAAACCAAGGATTATCTTATCCCTTCACCCTGAACTGACAGATAGGAGCATTCTTGTTAATAAAATAGCTAAAACTGTTATTTAAATGTTTTAATGCCAGATCAATATAATCTATTAATAAAATGCAGTTTCAATTAAAATGGAATGACTCATCCCCTGCTTGAACTGCCACCTTAACATGGTGGTGGGGTTTGACTGGTCAGATGACCCCAGAGGCTATGTTGTCTGGAGACCCAATCAGGGGGTTTAAGCCCCAGACGACATAGCCTCTGGGGTCATCTGACAGGCCAGACAAAGACCAGTTCAGAACCCTTCATGACGACGACAAAAATGAAGCATGAGATGTTGCCCGGTACAGCGGAGCCGGGGCCCTACCCTGGAGCCAACCTTGGCAACCCATTTCCCAGATGCTTAAACTGGTTCTAGGGACATGGAATGTCACCTCTCTGGGGGGGAAGGAGCCTGAGCTTGTTGGTGCTATCAGGGATAGAAAGATTCCTCGCACAAAGCCGCAAATTGTGCATAAAAGGCAGCTAAAGTATTTCGGCGAGCAAGCTCTCATCCATGAGTCATTCCTTACTTGTACTCATTGTCTTCTGCTTATCCGGGACCAGGTCGCAGGGGCAGCAGTCTCAGCAGAGACTCCCAGACTTCCCTCTCTCCAGAGAGTGTAGGATATCCAATAATCTGTGGGAAGTTAAGAGATAAAGAGGTTTAAAATCATCGGAATACAAGGGAGAACCAGTCCCAGTTGAAATCAGAGACCAAAATAATATATTTGTAGCTGTGATAAGTGTTGTAGCATAGATGATAACGCTTCCTTGCGGGCTGAAGGGGGTCTGTAACACCCACCTGCTATTAAAACCTGACCACCAGAAAGATCAGTATTAAAAGCTAGGATTTTCAACTGCTTCAAAATTGATTTTGAAAACATGACTTGTGCAGAAAAAACATAGACTGAGTTAACACAGATTGACACACCACTGCCTTTTCCAGGGCGGTCAGAATGGTTTACCTTCAAAAGTCACATGCTTAGTGAAATGAAGCCCACCTAGGTGCAATTTAAGTGTCAAGTGATCTGTCAGTATAAACACACATTTCTGAAAGGGCCCAGAGGCTGCAACACCACCAAGCAAGAGGCATCACACCATGAAGACCAAGTAACTCTCCAAGCAATACAGGGACAAAGTTGTTGCGGTACAAGTCAGGGTGGGGTTATAAAAAAATTAGCAAATATTTGATGTTCTTCTGGAGCACCATCAATTCCTCTTTGTATCCATAGGACCACAATAAGTCATAAACACTATAGCGCTGAGCTTTATGGAAGAGCAGCTAGAAAAAAAACATTACTTAATGGAAAAAAGAAGTAGGTATGTTTCAGTTTGCCAAAAGGCTCTGGTCAGTTGAGACTAAAATTTAACTTTTCAGCCATCAAGGAAAATGCCATGACTGACACAACACATTCCATCACCCGAGTAACACTATCCCCACGGTGAAGCATGGTGGTGGCAGCATCACACTGTGGGGACTGGGAAACTGGTCCGAGTTAATGGAAAGATGGATGGTGCTAAATGCAGGGGTATTCTTGAGCAAAACCAGTCTGCCTGTGATATACGACTTGGACAGAGATTCACCTTCCAGCAGACAATGACCTGAAGCATCCTGCTAAAGCAATTCAATTCAGTTTCAATTCAGTTTATTTATGTAGCGCCAATTCACAACACATGTCGTCTCAAGGCACTTGATAAAAGTCAGGTACATACATACATTCCAATTAATCCTAATCATTGAACTGTGCAGTCAGAGTCAGTTATTTATTCAAATTGGATAAAAAGTTTTTCTGTCTAAGGAAACCCAGCAGATTGCATTGAGACAGAGACTTGTAGCAGTCACTCCTCCTGGATGAGCCTGTAGAGACAGTGGACAGTCATTGGCGTTGACTTTGAAGCAATCCCTCATACTGAGCATGCATGTAGCGACAGTTGAGAGGAAAAACTCCCTTTTAACAGGAAGAAACCTCCAGCAGAACCAGGCTCAGTGTGAGTGGCCATCTGCCACGACCGACTGGAGGTTTGAGAGCAACACCAGAGTGGTTTAAGTGGGAACATTTCAAAGTCCAGATCTCAATCCAATTGAGAATATGTGGTTAGACATGAAGATTGATGTTCAAAAGCCATTCGTTGTCTACTTCACAATAAAAAATAATAAATATTCAAAGGCTTGTAGGCATGTTCTGTAAATGAAATGGTGCAAACTCTCAGACAGTCCATTTTAATTCCAGGTTGTGATGCAACAAAACATTCAATATGGGGTGAATACTTTTGCAAGTCACTGTAAAAACGAAGAGTTTGACCTTTAAGACCATGGAAAACAAGGTCCAAAATCAGGCAAACTGATGTGAGAAGCTTGTGAAAGGATAACATAAACATCAGTTAAGTCATACAGTTTAAAAGTTAATTCTACCAAATACCAAGGAGGAATGTATTGAAACTTCAGAGTTTTCAAAACTTGAAAACTCATTATTTTGACATTTAGTAAATGAAAAATAATTTTAGTAATCTTAGATGATAGGAATATCTAAATATCTGGTTTCAACTTTGTAAAAAGAGTAAAAGGTATCCAGGTACCAGGGAAGCAGACCATGGCAGTATTCGATTAAACACTATTGCAAACTTAAT
Source organism: Girardinichthys multiradiatus (assembly GCF_021462225.1). Classification (NCBI taxonomy): domain Eukaryota; kingdom Metazoa; phylum Chordata; class Actinopteri; order Cyprinodontiformes; family Goodeidae; genus Girardinichthys; species Girardinichthys multiradiatus. The sequence goes on along the minus strand of NC_061798.1, from coordinate 34,642,681 downwards.
TTGTTTAAATTACTTAACATGCAGGACTACAAGCTTTGATTATTGAGTAAATTCAAGATGAATGCAAAATCCAGGCACCATGAGACTTGCCAAGAAATATTGTGACCCACTGAGCTTCTGTGACCTAGTAAAAGGGTAAACTTTAGCACTTGAGTATGCTTTCAAAATGCTTCCAATGTAAAACAACTTCTAATGTCAACAATATCTGCCAGTAGCTTATATAAATATTCCTTTTTGTGGATACCTTTAAATGTCAAACTGCTCAGGGTTATTTGTATTTTAACATTTGCATTAATGAGAGGAGATTTTGCTGCAGGATAAATTCAGTCCCATAGCCTCAGAGTTATCCTGGTGAGCCAAATTATTTTATAGAAAAAAGGAACTGACTCATTAATAAAGGTAACTATTCCTTTTTGATCAAATAGTTAAAAATATCCTGTGCATATTCTTACTGCTCTATTTTAAGCAAAACAAGAATAATACGCTTTAGTGAATTAAACTGTTGTGCATCAGCTTTGTCCCCCTTGTCCTGTGATCTCGAATAATATTATTTCTTCTGAGTGGCGTAAATGATGTAATCCTTTGAAAAAAGGCATGAATATTCAAGTGATTTGTCTCTAGGACTAGAAGAGAAACAGACGGAGAAGGTAGTGTTTCCTCTGAAGTTTTTGTGATACATTCAAACATACCTGCAAAGACATTCCACAAGCGCCTATCATTTTCCTGATACACTTTTCATTTATTAACACTGACCATTGCACTAAACATTACTAAACTTTACAAATTAAAACAAATGAATATAACAGTTGCTAAACAAAACAATGTGTAAAAATACACTGCTCAAAAAAATAAAGGGAACACTTAAACAACACAATATAACTCCAAGTAAATCAAACTTCTGTGAAATCAAACTGTCCACTTAGGAAGCAACACTGATTGACAATCAATTTCACATGGTGTTGTGCAAATGGAGTAGACAACAGGGGGAAATCTTTGGTCAGTAATGGTGTGGAGTGGCATTTCTTTGTGCTTACCAGAGGTAGCCTGACTGCCTTTAGGTACCAAGATGAGATCCTCAGACCCCTTGTGAGACCATATGCTGGTGCGGTTGGCCCTGGGTTCCTCGTAATGCAGGACAATGCTAGACCTCATGTGGCTGGAGTGTGTCAGCAGTTCCTGCAAGATGAAGACATTGAAGCTATGGACTGGCCCACCCGTTCCCCAGACCTGAATCCAATTGAGCACATCTGGGACATCATGTCTCGCCCCATCCACCAACATCACGTTGCACTGTCCAGGAGTTGGCGGATGCTTTAGTCCAGATCTGGGAGGAGATCCCTCAGGAGACCATCCGGCGTCTCACCAGGAGCATGCCCAGGCGTTGTAGGGAGGTCATACAGACACGTGGAGGCCACACACAATACTGAGCCTCATTTTGACTTGTTTTAAGGACATTACATCAAAGTTGGATCAGCCTGTAGTGTGTTTTTCCACTTTAATTTTGTGTGTGACTCCAAATCCAGGCCTCCATTAGTCAATGAACTTGATTTCCATTGATGGTTTTTTGTGTGATTTTGTTGTCAGCACATTCAACTTTGTACAGAACAAAGTATTCAATGAGAATATTTCATTCATTCAGATGTAGGATGTGTTATGTGAGTGTTCCCTTTATTTTTTTGAGCAGTATATACAAAACAGGTTTACAAGTTGTCCTCAACCAATATGTAGGTTTTCCTTACTTTGCTTACATTCTACTTTGGTGGAATTTTTTTTTAATCTTGCTAAATATAAATCTGCCATCCTTCTGACAATCAAATAACATTTAAATGACAAGTAGTCTTGGTAGAATTTACCAGATTGACTTGGCAGAAGCCTAAATCAATTTAAAATTAATCAAAAATGATGTGTTGGCATAAGTAAACACCGTGCCATATTCTGCAGCTATCACCTTAACTACTTATGTGACATGCCAGCATACAGTCATACAGATGACATACAATGCAAGTTACATTAAACACTAAAAATAGCACTAACAGAGAGAGGACTTGTGGCTTTTTTTTACTTGTGCAGTTTTGCATTTAATGGCAGAATCTACATTGTTACGTAATTGAAATTTAAATCTGGCGATTCTAATCCCATATAATTTAATTGCTGGCAAATTATTCAGAAACTTACAAAATGTTGTTACATGTAGGTTTTCTTGCAGTCATACAGAACAGCGCTGAAAAAAAGTGAAAAGAAAAGCACAAAGAAAAATATTTGATTGTGAGAACTTATTTTTTCATGTCGACCTTGTTTGTTTAATACGGTGAGCAACTAAGATGACCTGGATGTTCAGTATGTGAAAAAAGTGTGTTAAAAATATTGTATTTTTGTAAAATTCTTTGTTGTCAATTCATAATTTTTTTGAACCTGCTGTTTGCTGTTTTGTTTTAAATAATTGTACAGTTATTGAAAAGGATAAGCCTCTTCTTATTCTTTTTCTAACAGAAGTAGTGAATCCACATCAAGAAACAGGATGTGATGACATCTTACATGAAGGTGTTAAAAAATCTAAAAGTCAAAGCAGTCAATGTCAGAAGTTGAAAAATTATGCCTTAAATAAAGTGGCACTGAGAAAAGCATGTTATGGAAAACAAAACCAGAAACTAGTTGCAGTTACGTACAAATAAAAAAAAAACTGAAAATTTTAATTAATAAACAGAAATCCCCAGAATAAGAACTGGGGGGGAAATGTGTCTTAATATATTGCTAACTATTTGGTAGTATAGATACAATCTGAGATTCAGAAAATGGTAACATTCTTATATAGAGTGCATGTTGAGACAACTGGTTGGTGATGCACCAGTTTACATGGCAGACTAAAGCACACAGTATTACAACAAATTGATTTTTTTTTTGTGATTTTTTATTAATGCCCTCCAATACATGATAATCATGGTTCATAGTTTTATCATAGTTATGATTAAAAAAAATATTGCGATAATGATTCTGAACATTGAAAAGCAACACATTTTTCAAACAAAACAATTTCCATTATTTTCATCTTTATCTGACCCCTTGCATCAAGTACAGAGAGCAAAGCCATAGAGCAATTGATTGACTGGAACGCTCAGACAGTTCGGTTCAGAAGCAGAAACTGCACAGCCAGTTATTCTGTTTATGTCTATCTTGTTTCAGATGCTAAAACAGAAAGAGTAAAATATAAAAATGATTAAAGATCTGTCTCAAAGCTACTGAGAGAAATAATAATTCATCCAGCCAATTAGAATAGCTTTTTTATCCCTCAGCTGTATTATTTATCACATAACTGTCTGGTTACCGGAATTTTTGTTCAAATTGGATTTTATGTCCGTCCCTTGGCATACTATCAAATGGAAAACAAAAATAGGTGATTGTAATAAAGTATAAGGGCTTTAAACTAAAACAGCTCAGCCGATTTCTCAACATTTGGAAGGAAATATGCGTATATTTCACAGATATAATATCTCCTCCAGGATGCATGTGGTGCCATTTTCATTTCATTTCCTCTTACACCTTCCACCATAGCCCCAAAAAGCAATTTTTTTGACATACTTTCCTACTGATAAACTGATGGGGAGAAAACAAATTGAATACATGAGTAAAACAAACTCTCCATCACTTTTCATTTAACCCAAGATGTGAATGCCATTCAACCAGCAGATTTAAAGAACAGCCACCTCATTTAGCATGACATTAGACGACCACCATTAGGACTGGCTGAATAAACTCCAGTGATAAATGAGAGGTTTATAAACATTCTGTTCTGCTTGACTAAGGTCATTATGCTTAAAAGGCCATTAGTTGAGCGCTCCTGAATGCATTGGCCGGGCTTCAATGCGACACACATCAGTTAGCATTAACTTTGGCGTGCAGAGTCTTTTTCAAGAGCCAAAGGAGAATTTACCGAGTTCACAAATACAGCTGCCTTAATGTTAAGTTTGCACAAGTGGGCCAAATCTGAAAATGGTATTCAGAAAAGAGTTAATTATGTGGTTGGTACTAATTTATTTTTCTCAAATAAACTTTTTTTATTCAGTTATTTGCATTCAGCAAGAACAAGACATCCAAGTCAAACAGCTGCATTTCCTCATTTGAATGCATTAGGTAAGCATCCCGTTGTCTGAGAGAAGAGGATGAAGTAGAAAAAACAGGGTCCATTTGTCGCATTTAGTCAGTTTTTAGATCCATTGTTTGGTGACAGAGCTTATGGTTGTTGAAACATGAAAAGTCATCAGCCCCTTTTCATTTCTTTTTCTTGCTTTGTATTTTAATTACAGCTTAATCAATAAAATAATAGCAAAGCAAAATTAATCATGCAGAACAGAAAGTTGCAAAACCTGACTGTTTAATGTATTGAAGCAAACAATTTGCCAGCATAGTAGTTGGAAACTTCAGGATGTAGGACATGTTGATCATGGATGGAATTTAGAAAAGATGTAGTTACTCCTACCAGAAAGAAAAACTGAGAAACAATGGTAGTTCTTGCAAGAATTCATAAATCTTAAACTGCGGTTAAAGTTGAGTACATACTACACAACTTTCACAGTTATTACACATTTTGAAAACACTTAATGTACACACTAACAGACTGGTTTCTGCAGATCTTTGTATTTCAAATAACAATCTATGGAACACATGGCTAACAAAGTTTGGCATCAATCTGTTGTTTACAAACTGTCAATAAAACTTTTTTTTTTTTACATTTTTCAACCCTAAATCTAACATGATATGTATTTACTTGTTAAAACTTCCCACTCTACATCTGCTTCTTGTTGTTCTCTCCTCTCTCTTTTCATTAGCTGGATTGATAATTAGTTTACTCTACTTTTGATCACCTTGATTATCACCTTTCAGATCATCGTTTTTTTCAATGATCTACACATTTATGATGCCTGGAGATAAACTCAAAGGCCAAGGCCCGGAATGGGGGGGTTGAAGTCCCCAAACCATATCTCATGTACCTGATCCACCTAGGGAGGTAGCCCAAACCCTGTAAACCCTATGCACGGCAAGGGGTAATATGACAATGTGTAATAAGTGTGTAAAGCAACAAAGGCACCAGCTGCAACCCCACAAGTCTGCTGGTTTACACAGAGGGAGATATCGGATCATCTCCCAGTGTCCATCTGATTTGAGAAATATCTTGAATCTGTTGTGTCCTCTGGTGGAATGGCACCCTAGCGTGAAAGTCATGTCTTCTAAATCAAAACCCCCAGTTTTGAGAAGTAAGAGTCAATGTGGTGAAAAACCACTTAAGAAAGCTGGAAAAGAATCATGTTCAGAAGAACCTCCATCTGTGAAAGTGTATTTGGGCCCATTTATTCCAAATATGTTTTCCCATAGATAACCAGATAATCAGATCAAATCTGGGAAGGCTACAAGCAATTATACAGTGTACAATTACAGGTTAGTGAATCAGAAATAAAAATCTAATATGTTACATGCTTAAAACTGTGTTTTTCATCTAATTTACTATTATCTTTTCAATGTAAACCAAAAATATCAATAGAAACCCAGGTTTCTCTCATATGGGTTTTAATTTATGCCTACATGAGATAAACACACACACCAGATGTTCCTTATGTACTCACTCAACCCACTGCCTTTTTTTTTTGTAATGTCACAATCAAAATTCCTCTCTTGTGACTCTTCCACTTAGACCTTGTTTGTGCATCCACACAAGGTGAAACACACAGCATCATACCTGTGTAACCAAACACGCCCTGCAGCACAATATGCTGTAATTTGGTAAATTTATTTGTCTCCTGATTTTAAAGATGAAAATGTATAGGACTAACTATCATATGCTAAATGACCTGCACTTGTAGCACTTTATCGAGTCAGACGTGTTTTGCCCAAGGACACAGCAACTGAGAAGGACGGAGGACGGGTTAAAACTGGCAACCCACAGGTTACAGGAAGAACTCCTACTACCTGAGCCACAGTCAGGGTGACTATGGTTCACATCAAAGCCTAATAGCCATCATTAAACAATGTGTTGTTGTCGTTAGAGGGTCAGCTGGCATGTTTTGTAGAATAGTGGCCAAACAACACTTTCTTTGATGAGTTTGACGTATTAATTGGTTGCTTGGTTTACTCTGTCAAATGTTTATGGCTATTTTAGGTTAGCCAGTTATTGTCCACATAGACAAAAAATGGGACTTTTTCTTGCCCATATGTTTGGCCATAATTTAGCCATATCAAGGATGTTGATGTTCAACTATCATAACTTTTCAACCATATTTTCACATTGTTTGGTTGGCAATGTATTTTTGTGTCTTTTTATGAAAATGTGTTTGGAGGGTGAAATTCATCATGCTTGTAAAAATGTCAGGTCAAATGTCAGGATTCCTTATCATAAGTGGCTTACCTAAGTGGTTTTTGTCCACTCTAATTGTGCAGTGAAAAAGAACAAAACACCGCCGTCAGCTATTGTACTAAAGTACATTCATGGTGAGTTTTCTTTGCTTAGTATTGTAAACTGACAAGGGGTGGCTCCCGGTGTGGTCTTCTGCTGCTGTAGCCTATCTGCTTTAAAGTGTGGTATGTTTAGAAGTGGTAGTCCACATACACTGGTTGTAGCGAGAGGTCCTCTGAGCTACTGTTGTGCCTTTCTGTCATTTAAACCAAAGCCCTGGGTTAAAACCTTTCTTTCCTTTTCTAATGCTCGGTTTGAACATCAGCAAGTCGTTTTCATCACGTTAAGATGCTTAGCTGTATTTAATTGCTGTTAAGTGATTTACTGATTTTTTTATTGTAAACAAGCAAATGAAATAAACTACCCACTCGCCTTTTCCACTTGGATGGACCCACTAATAAGAATGGCTCAGGTTAAAGTCACTCAATAAGTGCTCTGTTTTAAAAATGTGAAGTTCTCCTTCTGCTTTCAGCCAGTGGCATAATGTTCGACACCTTAGTTGAAACCATTGACTAGCTTCACTGAAACAACATTGTCATTCTAGTATCAGAAACTTTAGTTGTGCCATAAAAGTAAATGTTAATTTAGGTTGAAATGGATGTTCTCTTGCAATGGCTTGCACAGGTAGATTTTATAATGTAAAAATAAAGTCTGATAGTTTAGAGCTAGTACACATTTAAGTGTTGCTTGAAATCAAATTTCTTCACCTTGCTACTTTTATTAAATATTAATAGTTTGTGGTGCTGGTATTTTAATTTTATGAACCTGGCCTTGATATGACATCTGTTTTCACCTGTAGTCTTGTATTAAACAAAATAAAAGATGTAATGCTTGATGATGCACCTAACATGTTGAAACCAACTTACAAAATGCCATTGTTAACTAAAGAAAGCCCATAAGTGTGTCTTTTCAGACAAAAGGATATTAAGTTGCAATGAATCCAATCAACTGGCTGGAAGAAATTAGATCTCTGCTCACATGTGTGTGATTACCCTCACGATGTCATTTGTGATTATGGTAATTAGCAAATCACAGGATAAGATCAAGCTTGCCATTCTGCACAAAGATGTTAAGGGGAAAGACATGCACATCAACATCTATTCAGACCATTATAGGGTGTGCAGAAAAAGAAACTGCAATCCAAATGCCAGTGTCTATCACCTAATGTCACCCTGGATATGAGGTAGTAGCTTGGAACCAAATGTACGTGATGTATAAATCAGATCCTAACAAGCCCTAATGAGCCTTAACAATCTGAAAGACCTCATACACCCCTGATGAAAGGTTGACTATATAACTAACAGTGGCTATGCAAATTTAAAACTGCCACTGGCTTTTGGGGTATTCATTAAAGGGAGGAATAGAGGGAGCTGTGTTTGGGAGAATCTCCAAGGAATTTGTGTGTAAAGGTGTGTGCACCAAAGGCAGTGATTGTGTGCTTCTGTCTGAGCCGAGGGTGAAAATGTGTTTCCAATCCACTAGGCGTAAAGCAGGAAACAAGAGGGGAATTGCAGTCACCCATGAAGCAAAACAGATACTTTCTTTCTTCTCTCCCTGTTTCTACACTTTGCTGCAGAAGACAGTGATGCATCGCCTTATCTGGAATTTGAGTCGACAGCTCCAGTAAATACTAATAGGTCTCCTGACTCTAACCCAACACAGGCTGAATAGGTCATTCAACCAAAAGTTTGTTGTAATTTCAGCATTAATAACAAAGCAAACTGTCCAGAAAAACCCTGAACTGCTTAATTTAATAAAAGTATTTTCAGTTTTATAATCCATAATCATTTGCTACCTGGCTGAGCCTGAAAAGTGTATATTTAAATAAATAAAATAATATATATATATATATATATATATATATATATATATATATATGTTGGAAGGATGATTATTGATCACAACCATTAAATACTCATTAATAATTAATAACTATCATCGGAGATGTCACTGTTTAATCGACTGTTTCTGCCGAAACGTGTGGAACTTTTAACCTCATCTTGACTGACGAATCACTCTTGCACAAAATAACCTAGACACGCCTTCTCTTTATCTATGTGAGTATTTATTAAATCACAGCCTGATACAATCCGTTCTTCTGATTTAATAATCTTCACCTACTCAAACATGCAAAGTTCTACACAAAAGGGGTAAAATATCTAACTAGACAAAAATAAAGCAAAACAGCAGTGGGCGTGTACGGGACCAAACCAGCAGTTATGGCAAAATTGATAATATGACGAAAGGGGTGTGGTGGTGAGGATGTCGGGGCACAGTTCCACTGTAACTCAGTCATACTCAGTCATAAAACCTCCCCCAACTCTGCGAGGTGAGCAGACAAAGGGTTATAAAACGTTTGGCGGCAAGCGAGCAAGCAGTAAGGTTGAAGACAAAGAAAATGGGGAATTTCACCAAGAGGTTATTTTAACAGTCCAGTCACACAGCGCACCTGTACTTGCTCCCAGGTGGTAAATAACCCCGCAAAGCACACACAAAGATGGGTAGCACAGCGGCCTCCAGATGTCCTACACGGCACATCAAAGTTTCAATAACAAGGTTACATGCACATATCATTCAAAAAACATTAGATTAAATAGCGAATCTCATCGCACTAAAACCTCCTACCCTGCCCAGGCTTTCTAAGAAAGAAATAAAAATAAAGGATGGGTATTACTTGTTGAAGCCTTCTTTCTCAACGGCGTTGAGAGCAAATGGAGGGGGGAGTTGGAAGTTACTGTGCGTCCACAGTTAACTTCAGGAAAAACGGTCAATCTTCGTCCTCTGGCCTCCTTGGCGAAAGGGAAAGATATAATCTGACCATCAAAGTCGACTAGGATAAAACACAGTGGCGGTTCGTCTCCTCGAAACTCCGTGTTTTTAGTTACGTGTTAAACTCACGTCTTCGATCGGCAAAGTGAAATTTCTGGCCTTCTTAGTCCAGAAACCTCAGTTATGAATTGTTCGTTGGCCAATGAGAGAGAATAAATGACATCCACTCGGGACTCTTCTCCAGGTGATGCTTCCGATGTTGGTAACCGGACCCGGTCTCCAGCTGAAGGCGAGTGTTCAAAATGGAGGCCTCCCTATATAGCGTCTTGTGACGTCAGACTTGGGACATCTCGTCATATCAGTCGCAATGTCCTGGATACAAAATGGCCAAAAACGCCAGGAGGCCTGGTGGCGTCCAGCAACGTGCAAATAGTCCAATATTCAGCAAACAAGTGGTCCAACATATATATAGATACATGTAGGGATAAGGAAGAGGCTCACAGCAGTGGGGAACGGGACCTCTATAAGGAGGCCAGGAACAAACTGACCAAGGAGATCAAAGTAGCAAAGAGAAGCTACAGTGAGAAACAAAAGAAAAGCTTTTGACATGGAAACGCCTCCACTCGTTGGAATGGTTTTAAAAACTTCACTGCCTACAGGAAATAACCCCCCATCCTGAGCAGACTCCTCACCTGGCAAATCATTTGAATGGCTTCTACTGCAGGTATGAAAAGCAGCAGTTCACACCTCAACCTAACTCCTCCTCATCCATTTCAGATACACATTTTTGCCATACACAAACCACCCCCTACCTTCAAACCCCTGCCTGCACTAAGGATCTTAGTCTTTGTCTGTCTTAGTCTTAGTCTGTGGTCATGAAATCCTTTGAGTGACTGGTGTTGAAGCACTTGAATTACAGGTCCTTCTCAAAATATTAGCATATTGTGATAAAGTTCATTATTTTCCATAATGTCATGATGAAAATTTAACATTCATATATTTTATCATTAAAAGGGTCTCTAAACGAGCTATGAACCTAATCATCTGAATCAACGAGTTAACTCTAAACACCTGCAAAAGATTCCTGAGGCCTTTAAAACTCCCAGCCTGGTTCATCACTCAAAACCCCAATCATGGGTAAGACTGCCGACCTGAAGGCCACTATTGACACCCTCAAGCAAGAGGGTAAGACACAGAAAGAAATTTCTGAACGAATAGGCTGTTCCCAGAGTGCTGTATCAAGGCACCTCAGTGGGAAGTCTGTGGGAAGGAAAAAGTGTGGCAGAAAATGCTGCACAACGAGAAGAGGTGACCGGACCCTGAGGAAGATTGTGGAGAAGGGCCGATTCCAGACCTTAGGGGACCTGCGGAAGCAGTGGACTGAGTCTGGAGTAGAAACATCCAGAGCCACCGTGCACAGGCGTGTGCAGGAAATGGGCTACAGGTGCCGCATTCCCCAGGTCAAGCCACTTTTGAACCAGAAACAGCGGCAGAAGCGCCTGACCTGGGCTACAGAGAAGCAGCACTGGACTGTTGCTCAGTGGACCAAAGTACTTTTTTCGGATGAAAGCAAATTCTGCATGTCATTCGGAAATCAAGGTGCCAGAGTCTGGAGGAAGACTGGGGAGAAGGAAATGCCAAAATGCCAGAAGTCCAGTGTCAAGTACCCACAGTCAGTGATGGTCTGGGGTGCCGTGTCAGCTGCTGGTGTTGGTCCACTGTGTTTTATCAAGGGCAGGGTCAATGCAGCTAGCTATCAGGAGATTTTGGAGCACTTCATGCTTCCATCTGCTGAAAAGCTTTATGGAGATGAAGATTTCATTTTTCAGCACGACCTGGCACCTGCTCACAGTGCCAAAACCACTGGTAAATGGTTTACTGACCATGGTATCACTGTGCTCAATTGGCCTGCCAACTCTCCTGACCTGAACCCCATAGAGAATCTGTGGGATATTGTGAAGAGAACGTTGAGAGACTCAAGACCCAACACTCTGGATGAGCTAAAGGCCGCTATCGAAGCATCCTGGGCCTCCATAAGACCTCAGCAGTGCCACAGGCTGATTGCCTCCATGCCACGCTGCATTGAAGCAGTCATTTCTGCCAAAGGATTCCCGACCAAGTATTGAGTGTATAACTGTACATGATTATTTGAAGGTTGACGTTTTTTGTATTAAAAACACTTTTCTTTTATTGGTCGGATGAAATATGCTAATTTTGTGAGATAGGAATTTTGGGTTTTCATGAGCTGTATGCCACAATCATCCGTATTAAGACAATAAAAGACCTGAAATATTTCAGTTAGTGTGCAATGAATCTAAAATATATGAATGTTAAATTTTCATCATGACATTTTGGAAAATAATGAAAGGAAAACTTAAACAACACAATATAACTCCAAGTAAATCAAACTTCTGTGAAATCAAACTGTCCACTTAGGAAGCAACTCTGATTGACAATCAATTTCACATGCTGTTGTGCAAATGTAATAGACGACAGGGGGAAATCTTTGGCGATTAGCAAGACACACTCAATAAAGGAGTGGTTCTGCAGGTGGGGACCGCAGACCACTTCTCAGTACCTATGCTTTCTGGCTGATGTTTTGGTCACTTTTGAATGCTGGTGGTCCACAAATGGGGGTTGTGCTCACAGCCCAACACCATGCAGGACGTTTGGCATTTGCCAGAGAACACCAGGATTGGCAAATTCGCCACTTGGCGCCCTTTGCTCTTCCCAGATGAAAGCAGTGTTGGACCATTTGTTTGCTGAATATTGGACCATTTGTACAATGCTGGATGCCACGATGCTGTTCAGCTCATTAGCGATTTTGTACCCCAGGACAGTCCGCTACTACAAATCCCAGCAGGAACCGCGGCTGATAGGACGGGGGCGTCGCAGCTCTGCTGTCACGGTCGACTATATAACATACTCTGAGGTACCCCCATTGCTTTTCAAATAGGAACCAAGACGCGGTTACCAGCATCTGAAGCGCATCATTCTGGAGAATAAATCCCACGTGGACTTTCATTCATTCTCCCATTGGCCAGAAAACTAAGCAAATTAAGCTTACAAGAATAAGAAGGCTTCTAAGTTTCAACTTTACCGATCGAAGACGTGGATTTAACACGTAACCAAAAATCCAGGAGGTTTCAAGGGGAAGTAAATTTCGCAAGTTGTGTTTTTACTGTGTGAACACCTGAGCCCAGGTGCACTGTAAAACTGAACTGCTATAATAACCTTATGGGGAAAACCAACCATTTTCTTTGTCTTCAACTTCATGTTTTATTGGCTTGCCGCCAAAAGGTTTATTATCCTGTGTGTGTGCAGACTTCCCAGCATTGGGGGATGTTTTATGACTACCTGTTTTAACTGAGCTATACTTTGGGAGTGGCCTCCGAGAGCTTCGTTCCACCATACTCCTTTTGTATTTTGCCATAACTGCCATAACTGCTGGTATGATTTCATACACACTCAATGCTGTTTTCTTTTGTTTAGTTAGATATTTTACCCTTTTTGTGTAGAAGCTTACATGTTTGATTAGGTGAAGATTATTGAATTGGAAGAGCGAGTGTATCAGGGCTGTTGATTTAATAAATATTCACGTAGATAAAGAGAAGGGGTTTGGGTTTATTTTGTGCAAGAGTGATTTGTCAGTCAAAATAAGGTTAAAGTTCCCCACATTTTGGCAGAAACAGTTGATTAAACAGTGACATCTAATAATAGTTATCAACTGTCACTGAGAATTTAGTAATTGTAATTATCAAAGGCTTTGAGCCACAATTACAACCCCAGAGGACATCTCTGATTACGATTTATAAATAAGGATTTTTGGTTAAGAAATTAATTTTCTCAAATTATGATTTTCAATTATAATTATTGATAAATATTAATTAATCAATAATCATAATCCCAACAATTGGCGTCCCTTAGACGGGCCTTAAAAGGACAGACATCACATCACTGTTGCACAGAATTAAACAACTGTGATGTCCGTGGAACCTAGAAGTTTTATATTGAGATTTTGAGTTTTGCAGAAAGCGCTTGTAATCTAGGGGATATCTTGACTAGAATTTGCTCAGTTCTGCTGCAGAGGATAAAATAATCTTTCAGAGGTGTTTTGTGGATGCAAGGTGAAAGTTAGTATAGCTAGTGGTGTAAAATTTAAGGTTAATTTCCAGCTGGCCAGCCCTGCTACATCAGCTGCGGCAAAAACCAGCTCTGATAAGCATAGCAGTTAAAGTCTGGTAAAGGCAGGAGACATTAGATCTGCCTCCAGTGTCCGTTGGGTGGAACTACAGTTGTGACTAACACTTTCCCAGTCAGGTAGAGAGCAACACCTACATCTGGTGGCCATTGAGAAAAATTGCAGTTGCAGCCGGATTTTCCCAAATTGCAGACCTGCACTCGGTGCCATCTGGTGGTCACTAGTGAGAATTGCATTTCCTACTTTGATTTTAATCACTCAATTCATTAACACAAGCTGATAATTCTATCACCTGTGATCAAAAGGGCATAACTTAAGTTGAAAGCTGAAGTTATCGATCATTCATTACCACTTTTGGATAAAATTTAAGCGGTGCCCCACCCCACTGTAGTCACCAGCCATGAACAATACCTGGCTATGGATCCAGTAGGAGCAAATAGTTCAAGGTTTAGAGGCGAGCAGCCTTCAAACTTGACTCGTAGTACGGTCCTCTACGATCCCTCACCTCTGACAAGGCGACAGGAGAGCCGTCCCTGGGATTCAGGTAGGTCCTACCGCCCTCAACCGCTGCCCAGGACCCGAGTCCGGGGAGCACAGGGCCCACCGTTGTACCCTGAGCAGCCTCCACTGAGGTGTGATGCGCTGACACACCCTGAGTGCAGCTGGTGTGAACTCTCAGATGATGACTCAGATGGGCCGGCACCAATCCCTGAGAGTGGATTGCGCACCCACCAGCTTGAGTCTCTGGGCAAAGACATAGAGCATTTTGACCCTAATAATACAGAGTCAAACATTGATGATTATCTTAGGGAAGTTGAACGCTGTCTTTTAGATTTGTACTGCCCATCAGCACGGGAAAAATTGAAGCTCTTCTGGAAGACGACATCCAGGTGCGTCCATGTTTTCATGGAGAGCCTGACCCCTGCAGTCCGAGACCATTATTCAACCCTCTGCGAAGCTTTAAGGGAAGAATATTCTGTGTACACGGACCGGCCCTCAGCCACACTTGGTGCTTTCACGATCCAGCAAAAGAAAGCGAAGCACCCAGGGAGTATTACCGGCGCTTGAGAGCCGTTTACTTCCAAGGACGCAATGCTCCCGGCATTGAGGAGGAACATGCTTTTAAATCCCTGTTCCTCCACAACCTTTATGAAAGTGTGCAATGTGATGTTACTATGTATTGCAGAACAAAGACCCTGAGTATGCTAGAGATCCGGAAATATGCTCAGATGGCGTGGGAAACACGTGCTCACCCGACCAAGGGATCAGAGGGCAAGGCTAGGGAATTACAGGTACAGACAGAAACAGGTGGTACTGAATACCAACCACAGTCAATGTTGCCGGACCACTTCCGGTCGAACAGACGACCTGACCATCACTTGAGGCCTAAAGGTAAAACTGATGGAAAAGGGTGGAACCGATACGCAGAAAGGGTTATAGGGAAAGAGATGGAGGATGCCCTACGCAAGATGGTGACAGAAGCAGTGCGTCAGGCCACCATGCCACCACAACCCTTGAAACAGGAAGCCAACCCTCCAGTTCAACCAGACCCAAAATTCCTGTCAGCATGACTAGGTGTGGACCTAGTCTCCGCGACCATCAGAGTCTATCTGATCGGATGGGGAGACAAATCTGGGAAACTCCAAGAAACCCTTGGGACCTCTCCAGGAGAAACACCACAAACCATTTTTCCAAGGTTCTCAGGTAAACTGAACCAAAATGAACATACATGTTACCTATACTGTCCCACCAGTATAGGACGACATGTCAAACTGAGTTTCCAGTTTAAAATAGGATCAGAGATCAACCTGGTGTGCTAAATCATGTTTGAGGAGGTGAGTAGAGCCATACTCTCCCTCAATGAACCATTTCAGGCCGAAGCTTGTGATGTAAGCATCACCAGCCGTACCCAAAACTGATCATGCATCACCAGTTGGGTGGAGCTGGACATCACACTCGAAGACATGACTCTGGTGCACCCCATCTACAGGGGTTGGACAATGAAACTGAAACACCTGTCATTTTAGTGTGGGAGGTTTCATGGCTAAATTGGACCAGCCTGGTAGCCAGTCTTCATTGATTGCACATTGCACCAGTAAGAGCAGAGTGTGAAGGTTCAATTAGCAGGGTAAGAGCACAGTTTTGCTCAAAATATTGAATTGCACACATTATGGGTGACATACCAGAGATCAAAAGAGGACAAATTGTTGGTGCACGTCTTGCTGGTGCATCTGTGACCAAGACAGCAAGTCTTTGTGATGTATCCAGAGCCACGGTATCCAGGGTAATGTCAGCATACCACCAAGAAGGACCACATCCACATCCAACAGGATTAACTGTGGACGCAAGAGGAAGCTGTCTGAAAGGGATGTTCGGGTGCTAACCCGGATTGTATCCAAAAAACATAAAACCACGGCTGCCCAAATTACGGCAGAATTAAATGCGCACCTCAACTCTCCTGTTTCCACCAGAACTGTCCGTCGGGAGCTCCATAGGGTCAATATACACGGCCGGGCTGCTATAGCCAAACCTTTGGTCACTCATGCCAATGCCAAATGTCGGTTTCAATGGTGCAAGGAGCTCAAATCTTGGGCTGTGGACAATGTGAAACATGTATTGTTCTCTGATGAGTCCACCTTTACTGTTTTCCCCACATCCGAGAGAGTTACGGTGTGGAGAAGCCCCAAAGAAGCGTACCACCCAGACTGTTGCATGCCCAGAGTGAAGCATGGAGGTGGATCGGTGATGGTTTGGGCTGCCATATCATGGCATTCCCTTGGTCCAATACTTGTGCTAGATGGGCGCGTCACTGCCAAGGACTACCGAACCATTCTTGAGGACCATGTGCATCCAGTGGTTCAAACATTGTATCCTGAAGGTGGTGCCGTGTATCAGGATGACAATGCACCAATACACACAGCAAGACTGGTGAAAGATTGGTTTGATGAACATGAAAGTGAAGTTGAACATCTCCAATGGCCTGCACAGTCACCAGATCTAAATATTATTGAGCCACTTTGGGGTGTTTTGGAGGAGCGAGTCAGGAAACGTTTTCCTCCACCAGTATCACGTAGTGACCTGGCCACTATCCTGCAAGAAGAATGGCTTAAAATCCCTCTGACCACTGTGCAGGACTTGTATATGTCATTCCCAAGACGAATTGATGCTGTATTGGCCGCAAAAGGAGGCCCTACACCATACTAATAAATTATTGTGGTCTAAAACCAGATGTTTCAGTTTCATTGTCCAACCCCTGTATATGTGCAGATAAATCTATATCAAATCAATATTTGGTGTGACCACCCTTTGCCTTCAAAACAGCATCAATTCTTCTAGGTACAGTTCCACACAGTTTTTGAAGGAATTTGGCTGGTAGGTTGGTCCAAACATCTTGGAGAACTAACCGCAGATCCTTTGTGGATGTAGGCTGAATCACATCCTTTTGTCTCTTCATGTAACCCCAGACACACTCGATGATGTTGAGATCAGGGCTCTGTGGGGGCCATACCATCACTTCCAGTAAGTATTGTTGTTCTTTATGCTGAATATAGAGTAGTAATTACTTTGGCTGTATGATTGGGTTCACTCACTTAGCATTTTGTAAATTAATAAAAATAAACAATCATTTATTTTTCTTTGTTTACAGCATGATTTCACACCTGCCTAAAATATTTGCTTTGCACAGGGCTGTGTATATATATATATATATATACATGTTGTATTCATTAGTACTGTGCATTTTCATTAATGTTGCTGTTTTATATAAATATATATATATATATATATATATATATATATATACGTATGTGTGTGTGTGTGCGCGCGTGCATGCGTGTAAGCAGCCGTTTTGCCTTAATTTCTGCTCTGTGATCCTGTAAATATTAAGCCGGTGAAAGAGGATTTGTGAGATTGGATTTTAAGCAGACCAGTGCTAAGGCAAATCAACTGGCTAATCAAAGTGATAAAGTTAACAGGCAGGCAAGTGCTATGTATTTTTGATTTACCACATTCCCTGAAACACAGATGAGTTTATTAACAATATCATTACAATACAGAAAGAAAATTACATTCATGTTAGTGAATTCCAAAACCACCTGCAGAAATGTATCTTTTATTCGTTTTCTGTTATCCATCCATCCATTGTCTATACTGTCAAAATAAGGTGAGATCTTTCCATGTAATCCATGCAACATTTAGTAACTGCTCACAGTTAACTCCATAAAAGTTACAATAAATATCCTTATATCCTTATGTGTAATCCATGCAATAATTAGTAAAACACACAGTTGAAGCAGTGGGGAGTGAAACAAGCATGTTCTCATATTCTGGAGCTGAGAGACTGGAGAGGCCTGTGTGGAGCCACATATTATCTGCCACATGTTATCTGTCTTACCTTTTGCAAAAATATAAACAAGTATATCCAAAGAAATGATGTATGATAATTTTACATTCTTTCACATGTACTGAATAAAATTAGTAATCTTTGATTAACAGGTTAAAAGATGTATAATTGAAATGTGGTTAAGAACTGAGAATTAGAGAAAAAACATTAAGGTTTGACATTCTCAATCAGCTATATATGAAAGAAATATAACATTAATCATTTGTAAAGCATGAATAAAAAGAATGAAGTCATGGTTTTGCAACTGTGTTTTAAAGTAAATGCTGAAAGCTGAAGAATGGAATGTGTAATATTGTGTAAAGTTTAAAACTGAGCAGATTAGGGAAAGAACTGTAGGATGACTAGGAGTGACGAGAGCCAGTTGCATGCTGACAGCGATGGGAGGATGGGACTACAGACCAGCATGGCTATTATTCGCATCTCCAAGGCTGGGAAACAGCATCAGTAGGTCACAGTGACCATGACTAAAGTATTGAGCAATAATCAAGAAGCTGAGCTGAATAGGTTGCACAATAACTAAAAACCTAATAAGGGCCTGACCGGTGAAGGCATCAAGCGCTATAAAAACAATGCTGAGAGCAGAAACGGGGTTATTTCCTCGCAGAAGACAAGTTCGGACAGAGAAAATAAGCTTGGATGGAAAAGGAACAGAGACACAGCCCCACTGATCGATTGCATTAAAAAAGAGGATCAACCCATGTGCCCAGAAAGGACTGTGTTTCAAAATTAAGAATCTGATTTCATCTAAAGCCTTTTTATCCAGACAACAGAAGTGAACTTGATCGGTGAACAGCTGATTGCTCTAAGTTTCAGGCTTCTGGAAGTCCTGAATCAACTTCATTTATGTCTCTGGGTTTCCTTCAACTCTTCAGCCTCTGGAAACTACTGTCTTCGGAGACAAATAACAACAAAGATCCTGTTTAACCATCAAAGTCTGGAGCATCAGTGCCTGCCACTTAAAGGAAGAAGACTGAAGATTAAGTCGTATTCCCTTCAAGAAACCACTCGTTGTTACCAGAATAATTCTTCTCCATCAGGTGCATGGATGAGCCTCCATCTTCAAAGCCTCTTCAAACCCACTAGTTTCAGCATCAGGGAAAGACAGGTTGAGTTGATTGATTCATTTCTATTATTGAAATTATTTTGTGTTGCTGAATTTAAGCGGTTACTGACCCCTGCAAAAACATTACTAATTAAAGAAAGCATATAAAATTCTAGTTAAATCGTGGACATTCAATTATTTGAGTCACCGTATTGTTGGTTTTTCATTGGTGGTAAAAAGTCTTGTTGCCTGGTTCTAAGATATTTTAGGAGGTTTTTATAGGTTGCCTTAGTCAAGTTTGTTAAAACAGCGCCCTTGGAGCTCGTGCTGAGCTACTAAAATTAACCTAGCCCATATACCAAGAGCCAGTTGTAAATTAGGGAATGAGCAGCCGTGAACAAAAGTGACTGTCAAAGGTGTGGATGACTGCGATAGGCTACTCGGTCGCCCGAACCTCCAGTTGAAGAAGGGCGAGACTTTTGGATGAAGGCTGTCAGAGGCTAGGCGAGTCATTTCCCGACACCAGCTTAAATAGAACTTTCAGTAAACCTGCTTAGTAAGATCTGTTCATATAAACATTATTTTAAACCTTTAAATGTTTTTTTCTCTTGACTTAATTTCCCAGAATTCTTACATTTTACCAGGTGTGCATCAAAATCAGAATCAGAGATCAAGGGGTAGATATTATTATCAACTGTAGCAGCTAAAGAATAAGAAAAAGGGAAATCAGACATACAGCATTAATATCAGACTGTTAAATAGCGGTTACATTTTAAAAGCTAAGAAAAGACACTCCAAATTTCATGGTTTTTAAATTAACTGTGCTTCTCCCAATTTCTGAGTGCAGGGAAGTGAAGAAAGCAGATCAAGTAAAAATGAAAAGTCATAACTAAAAAAGCCATGACTTTTAGCAACAAAACAATAATCATTTTAAAACTTAAGTAAAGGACTAAGGTCTAACATTACAGACATCGATGTTTGCTAGCTCAGAGCAGAGAGGAGAGAGAGCGCTCTAGTTGGGATTACAACCAATAGAACGTATAAACTAATATAAGACATAACTTGTGATTATGTCTTAGCCCTGTGATTAATTAACAGCAGTTACACTCTACAACTGAATTACAATCCCTTCTCACCCAGTGGTTAATGATGCACAGTCCTGAGGGTTTGGGATTGCTTATTTTTTTTTTATCTTAGACCATTAACACTGTAAAACATTCTAACATTATTGGTTTAAATCTCTACATATGGCTTTAAAGAGAAGATTTCCTATCCAAACTCACAGATACTGAAAGCTAAACTCCACACTTCATTTATTTCATTTCAGTTATTTCCTCTATGGTTAGCACATTCTAATAATGTATTCAAACGTAAGTACTATAAAACTGTGTGGCTTCAATGTAAGAGATTTTTATTTTTGTTAATTATGTTTGTGCACAAATGCCAGTTACCCCTGCTATATATTGAAAGTTAACAGTAAATATTGACTATCAAGGATTTAACAAATAGGTAAGCACAGAAACTGAGGGGTAGAAGGTCTTAATACCACTCATGGCAAAGCAATATGGCATCAGCCTCTGGGAATTCATTCCTCTATTAGCTCTTCCTGAGTGGGCTTAAGGAGCTCCTGCTGAGGACACACCTGCCAGTCACACCCTGCAATCAGAGGAGGTAGAGACACACATACACACACACACACACCAACCTGCACATCCATGGTGGATGACCAGTTGTAGAAGTGAGTCAGGATTTGCAACCAAGAGCAGAGTAGAAATCGTTGAAGTTGAATCGTGAACTCTGACAACCAAGGGGGCCCCTGGGATGTGGTTCATTCTCAAACACATGACGGACAAGGCTCTCTAGATAGCAAGAGAGAGCCAAAATGGCGCAAAACTGGGAAATAATGGGTTCTGGTCCATCAAAGGTATCATTTGGAGATGACTGTGGAGAGAGAGCATCAGGTTTTATATGTCTGGATACAGGACAAACAAGAGAAACCAGAGACCATCTTAACTGTCTGGGTACACCACGCACAGTTGTGAACAATGGGAGCTGAGTCACAGTTGTTAACCTCCATTCTTTATTTTTTCAATGCTCATACGTACAAATAAGCCCTTATTCGCTACTCTACTGAATGAAAAGGAGAACAGGCACATGGGAAGGAGCACACCAGAGTACATATGTGTTGCTTCTTTAATGTCCAAATAATGCAAAAGTCATGCGAGTTGTCCACACCACCTTCACGAGTGCCTCAGCAGTGTAAGGGGAAAAATGGGTCACGTTTTAAATCTTCATCTTTATCATTCAGTCCAGTGATTATTTCCTGGATTAAATGGGTTACAGCAGGCTGACCTCTTAAAAACAAATAAATATAAAAATGACAGTCTGTTAAACAACTCTTTAAAAAGGAACTGATCCACAAGATCTGACTTCCTTTTAGTCATAAATCTTATTTTTTATCTTCAGCTTTCAGGCCCAGATAATCTGGACTCCTCTTGACAGGGCCTTGAGAGGCCACAATGAATAATAAACGTTTTTATTACAGTAAAATAATAGCCATTGGTTATAATTCTGGGCTCAGGCAACAGTTTACAATTTCTGAGAGAATAGTGTGTAGCATAAAAATTGCTTTTTTTAAATAAAGCATGCATCACACTAGCTCATCCAAATGTGGAAAATAATATTTAGAGAAATGGTTCAGTTTTTTATGAGAAGATTCTAACATTTCAGATGTATCTGACCCATAAACAGGGGTGTTAATCCAATGTCTTTTCCTTAATGTCTTACTCAGATTGCTGTCTGAATCACACAACCTCCTTTATTATCTGTGTCAGCAGCTGAACTCCCAACAATTTGTTGCCACATTCTTCTTACAGTCTGATAGAGATAGCAAATCTAATTAATGAAGTGGGTGGTGAAACTGCCGCTTTTCATTTTTCTTTGTGCTGAAACAAGTTGTAGTACAAATACCTCATGAAAAGATGTCTGTGGAAAAGGTCACAATGAGGTGTATCAAAAAAACTGTAAGATTTTACAAATCTTGCCAGGTTTATGTCACATGGCACATTAGAACATATATTAATTGTAGCTAGAAGTTGATACATAGAAAACTGTTGATTTAAAAAGAAAAAGAGAAAAACACCAGCAGTTTGGTGTTACTGTTTTCACTTTTTCTCAGTAGCCTAATGAGGTTAGGCTTTAACAGCCAGTCTGTCTTGTTTTACATGACATACTAACATCTACAGTTGTATTTTTTCAAAAGTAATATGTAACAAGCAGTTTGAGCAAACCCTAACAACTTTATCCCTCTTAAAAAGTGAACTCTAACTAAATTGTGACATTAAAAAATAAAAATCATAAAGTTCTTGACAATAAATCAAAAAAGGAAAAAAACTATTATAAAATTAAAGTAGAAGTATGTTCTAAAAATATCTAAATCCTTTAGCTAATAAAAACTCCATTGCCAACTTTTAAAATAATAGAAATGGTCAATATCACATAAAAAGCAATGATATGTAACAGTAGCCTTCGGTAAGCTGACCCAAGGGCCTGAGTTTATTTGTACGGCTTTAGAAGGTTTAAGATGCAGTTAGGAGCTTGATCATGCGAAGCCTTAATAATCATAGCTTAAAGTGGACTCTGAGAGTAACTAATAACCAGCATAGAGACATCAATACAGGAGCTGTGTATGCCCACCCATTGATTCCAGTTAGGAGTCTCACTTGAGAATTTTGTACGATCTGGAGACTATCAAGGGCTTGTTTTTACCAGTAAAAAATACATTCCAATAATGTAAACAAGAAAATGATCATCTGAAGTTTATGTTTTGACACTTTTCTGCAACAAGAGGTTTGGTTTGGCAACAAATAACTGTTAATAAGTTCCAAAGGCAATTATTAACAGTTAGTTATTTTGATCAGAGTTCTCAGTCACTGTCAGTAATTCTTTTATGAATTCCTGGTGAAGTGTTTTATTATAGAACAATAGATGAAGGAGTGACATTCTGATATTCTCAAACAGCAACCCCTGCACAAATATACAGAACAAACATGATCTTTTCTGCAAAAATACAAGAAATTCTTAACAAAATGCTTCAGCTTCCAGTTAAAATACTTTAGTTCAGAAACTCTTTAACTAGGCTAGTAAATTTAAACTAAACTGCTAAGAAATACAAAAAACATAATAAGGAAAACTATTTACTGTTACTACATAAAAATTAGTAACAAGATGCAGTCTTTTACTCAGCCAGCGACATCAAGATGTTTACATGTGTTTCCTCCCCAATTATAGCCTGTGGATAGCTGCAGGCACAGAGGAAGAACTCAGCTGTGCGTCACAGGGATTCTAGGTGTGAAACTACTCCTTCCTGGGAGCTGTCATGAATGTGGGTTAGTACAGTGCATTGTGGGATTCAGAGTTTTTAACATCCTCTTTGTTCTCTGTGTGTAGTTCAGTCCTTGTTCCCTTCTATGGCTGGGCCATGGGAGGGAACATCAGCCTTTATCGTTTAAAAATATTTTTCAAGTGAAAGACCCACTTTGGGACCACTTGTATAGAGACAGCCTAGAGACAAACACGGCACATTAGTTCATCAGGCTAGACTGGACAGCTGAATCTGCTTAATATGTTTTAAAATCTGTTGTCCAAGATGTGAAGTGATGCTTCAGGAGCAATAATTGGCCACTTTGGTTTGTTAAAGTTTAACTGAAGGTAGCTGTCGCTTATCTATTTCCTGATGTCTGACAAACAGTTTAGAGTACATAAAGTAATAGCACAGCTTGATGTCACATGCATAAATATTGGGATCATATTAAATTTGTTTACAATCCCACCACAGCAGAAACAGGATTGGTCAAAGACAGAACGTTGTGGAACATTTGAAATGACAAGTGAATCTATCCAGTGATAGATTCAGACAAGATGTGGTTGTCATAAACACTGAAGGTTCTATTTGAAAGGTAAGATGTGAACTATTCTAAAGTTAAACCAGACATCCCTGCCAGATCTTGCAGCCTTTTTATGAAGGTGCATTGGTCCACAGCTGTAGACTACAGCACCTTCATATACGAGATGCAAAAATGAGTTCCTTTCATGTTCCACCGTAGATCTGGTAGTTACTCAAATTAATGTAGACGTGTAAAAGGACAATTATATTTTTTAAGTGGAAAAGAAAACAAATGCTGGGAAAGAAAGATTGGCTGAGAGGTTGATAGATGATGGGACCAATACACATCACACTGTCAGGCAGTGTCAAATAGCCATCCCATCTGGGGAAATTGTGACAGTCACAACACACATTGGTTATCAGCTATTCAGATAGATGTGTAAACAATTTAATGTTAATGCCCACACAAAAACAAGGCACAATTTGGCAGTGTAATTGTAATCATACTTGAATAATGTGCCTGTAATAACACTAATTCTGTTTTGCTGGCCATAATTTCACACACACGGTAGAGGAGAAACTTAAAAAAACATGACATTCTCACTTATAGAACTGACAGCAATGGGTTTGTAGTTAAGCTGCCATTCCAGTTAATAGAAGATCCAAAGCGCTGTGTCTGTGGACGTGACTGGCTGCTTGTATGTATGAACAATTAATGCTTCCCTGAATGAGAAGCCAATAGCAGAAAAGTTGCAGACAGAGAGAAGCACAAGATGTATAACGTTATTGTGCTTCACTTGGCCATCTCCTTCCCCCTCATTCCTCCCCTCCTCTCTCATTTTATCTTTTGTGTTTAGCTGTAAAATTGCTATTTCCATCTCCTCCCCCACCATCTTCTCTCTTCAGAAAATAAATGAGAGAAAACAAGCACATTTAGCAGTTATTGTCTTTCTCGCTCCCCAGGTCGAGCAATTCAAAGGTCTGGTGGCATGATGCGTACACATACGGCCCAAGATAACTCTGTCACACTTCAGCACATGCATTTCCACTTCTACATGCATGAGCCCACACACAATCTTCAGCTTGGATGACGCAATAAACACATTGATAAAACCATTTCTTTAATAAGCAGTGTTTGTCAAAATGTCATCCCTCAGCCCCGCAGTTATTATCACAGCTTCAACATTTATAGTGGCTCTTTAAATAAATGGCCCAGGCATTCTTGGCCTGTGATGTTACCCATCACAACACACGCACACACACACACACACACACACACACACACACACATCGAAGCAACAGCATAGATCCTGTCTATTCCTACTGCATGCCTGACCGTAACACTGTGCAGTTAATGGGAATATCCCCCTGCTCTGCCCATGCCGTTTGTTGTTTAATACTAAGAGCTACAGTTTTAAGTATTTTAATATAACAAAAAAAAACCTAAGAGAAAGTTCAAATGCTAATACAAGATGAAGGCATAATTAGTTTTTCTTTTTTAATTCAAATAATTCCCTGAAGCTTCCATTGCTGATGATTCTTTGCTCCTGAATGGTGCACATATCTGAAAATTGACTGCCACAGAGCCTACAATTTTCACAAGTACCCCAGGAAGAATGACTGTAACAGTAATGTTTTTGCTGCTGTAAATAAAGTTTTTTAGGAATTTTTATTTTTTTTATTTAGAAAGTCTTTTTAAACTAGAACTACCTGGGGCTCTCTGCACACATTTCCAACGCTCTATAAATGTCTCCAGCTATGGCATGTTTGTGAAGTAAAATTAAAAAAAGCTGTGTGCTAAGCCATGGCCTTGGCTGGTTGTTGCTATGAAAATGACCTTGTAGCACTAACAACTATTAGGGACTGACTAAAAAAATTAATATATATGATTCTCTTTAAAATGGCTAATATGGTTTATAGAATGGGGAATCTAGGATTTAATAGGTTCGTAATTCTTCAGTCCCCATTTTGGACATAACTTTGAGTTCCTATACTGCAAATAGTGTGAAATCTACATTGTTTGTACATTTATTATTTTATATTTTTTCTTTGACTTCTATTTTATTTATTCTGCAATTTTAATTATTGAGCTTTTACAGGAATTTCATTGGCTTGTTATAGTTCCTCATAATTAGATTCTGTTGAACAATGCGTTACTAGTTAATAAAGGTGCTGAGAAATAGTGGCATAACCTATACAGTAGATAGTTTGACTAACCATTCAGATGCTGATAATATGAATGAGAGTGAGAAAACAAGTTGTATGACTCCAGAACATGAGGGTGCGGATTTTTACTGAAAGGAATAAACTATTAAACATTCAGGAATCAGAAGTGCAAGTGTGTACAAACTTCTGCAAGTAGTGTAGATATCAGAGAGTTTAGACAGGGCAGTCACATCCACAGTAATCAGCACAAGTAGTAAATATGTTGAGAAGTGCATGGACGAACAAAATCAATTTATTGCTACTATTTTACCAGAACTGCAGAAATTACAAAATAAATGACTTCTTCATCTTTAATTTAAGAACATTTCTATTTACGTATTCAGTTAAATAATCTGGTAACACCGGACCAAGAACCCTAATAGTGGGCAACACAGCTGTGGATGGGATTAAAAACTTCTGCAACAAGAAAAACACAGAAGTTATGATTGGTACCAGTAACGTGGTCTCTGATATCTCAGAGAATATTCTTGCAATCACAGAAAAGCGCCCGTCTCTAGAAAACCTTATTATACACTATGGAGCCATGGATGACGTGGCTAAGAAAAAATCAGAAAGACTGAAGGAGGATTTCGCTCGTCTTCTGAATATTGTTGGAGGTCTCAATATCAAGGTGTTTCTCAGCGGACCCTTTGCACCGATTTTCTGTGGAGATGAGGTTTTTTCGAGACTTCTGATGATTAATAAGTGGTTGAAAAAAACATGTGCTGCTACATCTGTGAACTTCATCAACAACTTTAATATTTTTTGGGAAAAAAGACAACTCTGTAAGCAAGATGGTTTCTGTTTGAACAAGCCAGGAGCCAGACGTCTCACATCTAATCTCTTCTATTCAGTAAATAATCCGCCAGCAGCTTCGACCTTCAGCAGAGAACATGGAGTATCAACAACAATGATAACGCTGCCTCCAACACCTCCAGCAGAAACAATCAGCCAGTTGGCTGAGAAAGAGAGGTCATCACAAAAGGTCTCCCCGTCGAAATCCACAGGAGAAGTGGACCCCTCCCATTATACCCCCCTCCCCCCAAACCCAGACCGACAGCCCCGGTAAACCCCCTTCACCCCAGACCCCGACCCAGACCGCACAGAACTCTCCCATCTCCCCAAGCACTTTTTGCTTTAATGGATTCTGATAACATGAAAGGAGCTCTTAAAATCGGGACCCAAATGGCTCTGACACCTCCATTCAGAACCCCCCCTGGCCGAGGCCCTGCTACTAAACCAACATCTTCCAAATGCCGCAGACCTCCACCACCTCCTAATCTATCTCCTCCTAATCAGGACCTTCAAATCACTTCTCTGTGATACAGTCTGGTCCCAGTGGTAACTCTATCAGAAATGAGCATGTCCAGGAAAAACTTGGGCCCCTAATAGGAGATAGTTGTAAAATCTCTGTGCTTATACGTGACAGAAAGAACAAAGCCAAAAGGATAAGAGACAGTAATAAACAATCAACAAAAGCCATAAACTGTCAGGTACAACCAGACACAGAGTTAATATCAGCAACTAAGTCATATAAACTGGCTTTACTGAACATTAGATCTCTGTCAGGAAAATAATTTTTAATCAATGACTTCATTACTGACCACGATCTTGATGTTATGTTTTTAACAGAAACATGAATTTAATGAAGCTCCCATTCTGATAGAGGCGACACCTCCGAACTACAGTTTTCTTTGTGAGAGCAGACAGCAAAGAAAAGGTGGAGGGGTGGCCACTTTGTTTAAAGATTTATTAAAGTGTAAAAAAAGTATTTCTGGGCAAATTTGACTCTTTTGAATATTTGGCTCTCCGGGTAAAGAGCCCGGTCCGAACCATGTTCTTGAATATTTACAGGCCTTCTAAGTCCAAAACAAACTTTTTCAGTGATTTTGATCAGCTTTTATCTGTGATATGTGTTGATTATGACTGTTTAATTATTGTGGGAGACTTCAACATTCACATGGACAATCCTGATGACAGAAGTGCAATAGATCTATGTGACACTCTTAGAGATTTTGGTTTGACTCAACATGTTAAACAGCAAATGCACAAACAGAGACATATTTTGGACTTGATCAACACTAAGGGTCTAAACATTTCCAAGGTGTCTGTAACTGATGTTGCTCTATCTGACCACTTTTCTGTTATTTTTGAAAGCATCATCTCCAATTACTCAGTTTGCCAAAGACACATGATAAGAAAACGCATCTTTAAGGACGGTGCTGCTGAAACTTTTAACCAGATTTACTCTTCTACCTCCACTTTGCCCTGTAACACTATAGATGAGCTGGTAGATAACTTTCATTCTAAAATCTCGGACATCATTGATTCAATTGCTCCAATTAAAGTGAAAGTCGTTTCTGGGAAGAAAATGTCTTCGTGGAGAAGTGCTCCACCAGTCAGAAGTGAAAAAAAGGAGTGTCAAAAAGCTGAACGCAGGTGACGAAAGACTGGACTCCAAGTTCACTATATTATCTATAAAGAGAGACTATACAGATATAACCTGCAACTGAAAAATGCAAGGGAATCCTTCTTTTCTGAGATCATCAGCAAAAACATCAACAATGCTCGTGCATTATTTGCCACGGTCAACAGGTTAACAAACCCATCTGTAATTGTTGCATCCACTCTACCAGGGCCTGCAATGAATTTGCTAACTTCTTTACTGAAAAAACCCAAAAGATCAGAGAAGCAGTCAGCACATCCACTTCAACTCCAGTACCAATGTTGTCTCCAACTAGAACTGATGACAAAATTTCCCAATTTCACCAAATAAACAGCAAAATCTTAAAAGAAATCATACAGCAACTAAGCTCTTCTTCCTGCTGTCTCGATGTTTTACCCACAGCTTTCCTTAAGAAAGCTTGGCCTGTAATAACATCTGATTTAACACAAATAATAAACACGTCCCTTTTGTCAGGTGTTTTCCCCCAGGCCCTGAAAACAGCAATTATCAAACCTCTATTGAAAAAGAGCAACTTGGACAAGCTGCTACTACAGAACTACAGGCCTATATCAAACCTCCCCTTCATCAGTAAGATTATTGAAAAAGCTGTGTTTCAGCAGTTAAACAACTTCCTAACAACGACCAACCACTTCGATGTCTTCCAGTCGGGCTTCCTGCTCACCACAGTACAGAGACTGCTCTTGTCAAGGTGTTCAGTGACATCCGTTTAAATGCAGACTGTAGAAGAACCACAGTGCTGGTATTATTGGACCTTAGTGCAGCATTCGACACTGTTGATCACTCCATTTTATTAGAGCGCCTGGCATACTGGGTCGGTCTTTCTGGTACAGCACTCAATTGTTTTAAATCCTACTTGAAGGACAGGGACTTTTTTGTGTTAGTAGGTAACTTTGCATCAGAGACCACAAAAATCACATGTGGCGTTCCCCAAGGGTCCATCTTAGGGCCGCTTCTATTCAATATCTACATGCTCCCCCTAACTCAGATTTTACTAAACAACGTAAGTTATCATAACTATGTAGACAACACAAAGCTATATGTTACAATGTCACCAGGTGACCATGAACCCATTCAAGCGCTGGGTAAATGCTTAGAATAAATCAATACATGGATGGGCCAAAATTTACTTCAGCTGAATCAAAACAAAACTGAAGTAATAATCTTTGGACCAAAGGAAGAGCGTTTAAAAGTTAGCACACAGCTTCAATTAATACAGCTAGAAACCAACAGTCAGGCTCGAAACCTGGGTGTAGTGATGGACTCAGACCAGAACCTTCAGAGGCACATAAAGGTAGTAACAAAGTCGGCCTTCTATCACTTAAAAAACATCTCCAGGATTAAAGGACTAATGTCTCAGCAGGAACTTGAATAACTAATTCATGCGTTCATCTTTAGTAGAATTGATTACTGCAACGGTGTCTTCACAGGTCCGCCTAAAAAGTCGATCAGACAGCTGCAGTTGATCCAGAACGCTGCTGCCCGCATCCTCATTAGAACTAAGAAAGTGGAGCACATCACCCCGGTTCTAAAGTCCCTACACTGGCTCCCTGTAGCTCAGAGAATAGAGTTTAAAATACTTCTGTTAGTCCATAAATCACTGAATGGCTTAGCACCAAAATACATTACAGACTTGTTGTCAGTGTATCAACCATCCAGACATCTCAGGTCTTCTGGCTCAAATCTACTCTGCATACCCAGAACCAGAACCAAACATGGAGAAGCAGCTTTTAGTTCTTATGCTCCACTAATCTGGAATAAACTGCCAGAAAAATGTTAAAGCCCCGAAACCCTAAGTTGCTTTAAATCAAGATTAAAAACTTATTTGTTTAGAGTGGCCTTTGACAGTGCCATCCAGGCATGATTAGTTGTGTTTTCAGTCTAATTTTCCTTTCATTTTCTTGTCCATCATTCTATTCTCTTTATTTTATTTTTTTAATTACCTCTGTTGTTTGATTTTATCATTTGATTTGTTTTTCTGTGTCTGTATCTGTGTTTATTTGCTTTGTGATTGTATTGTAATTGTATGTACAGCGCTTTGAGTGTCTCGTTGCTGAAAAGCGCTATATAAATAACCTTACCTTACCTTACCTTACCTTAACTTAACTTAACTTAACTTAACTTAACTTACACCTTACACCTTACACCTTACACCTTACACCTTACCTTACCTTACCTTACCTGACTGCTTGACACATATGACTACAAACAGAAAAGTGTGTCGTTTCCTGGAGCAGACCAGGCAATGACTGACGCATGAAACCATGGACATAGGGCTGTGGAGGGTGGAATGTAAATTATGTATTTACTGTGGTTTAATAATGTCACATTACAGCTGTAACACTTATATTTCACCTTTGTTTTTTATTACATACTTGTTTACTGTATTGTCTTAAAGTATTTGAGTAGAGCCATGAAAAGCATTGTGATGAGGTCCTTATGGGGCATCAGACAGCAAACTGAAGTAGTAGCTGATGCTTTACATGGATGTGGCTTCAGCAGTTAAAAGTTGCTGCTATTTGTGGTTATTTCAGATGTTTTGACAAAGATTTATATTCAACTGGGTGAAAAGTAGCTTTCATTTTGTAAACCTTACCCCTGGACTGAAAGTGCAGATGGAAATTAGCTGGAAAAAGCTATAAACTGGTCCAGTACATCGTTGCTCTTGGAGCTAAATGTTTTTTGTACATGGCCCCATATAGATAAACAAATAAATATAATGGAATAGTCTTGCAACAGTTGAGCAGCCCACTATTTTCATATCTCATAGCAATGAACCCAAAACTAGTGATGTGTGTCATTATGGCTTTGATTGTGCTCTAAGTCTATGTTAAGGTAAACAAGTCTGTGTCCAACCTTTTTCAACAAAAGGCAACCACCCTATTCCTATACAAGCAATAAAATCCCTCAGAACCTTTCAGATTATTCATAGCTTCTCTGTCTGTAGTGGTGCAGTTAATGATCACAGGCTTCAAGCAGAAGGATGATCAGACCGATGGAGGTCTGGACAGAGCCAGTGAACTGAACACATTCTTCAATAGGTTCAGTTCAGAAACAAGCTTCGCATCCTCCTCTCCTGCTCACAGCCAAACAGACATTACACCCTCCTTTGACCCACAAGACCTACAGCTGTCCAGTAACACCTCACATTTTTTATCTTCCACCTCAGCCCTAGACCCTTCTGCTTCTACATGTTTGCCTTCAACCATATCAGAAGATGCTGATACTTCCTTTGCTTCCCCCTTCCACCTGTGTGTCTCAAGAAGTCAAGTGAAGATGCAACTGGAGAGACTGAATAGGAATAAGGCTGCAGGTCCAGATCGTGTCAGCCCTAGAGTCCTGAAGGCCTGTGCAGAGCAGCTCTGTGGGATTCTGCAGCACCTCTTCAACCTTAGCCTGGCCCAGAAGAAGGTTCCGGTGTTGTGGAAGACCTCCTGTCTTGTTCCGGTACCAAAGAAAACTCACCCATCAGTCCTCAATGACTATAGACCTGTTGCCCTGACATCTCACATCATGAAGGTCCTAGAGAGACTCCTGTTGGCCCACCTGAGTAAGCAAACAGTAAACCATCAGGACCCCCTTCAGTTTGCTTATCGCTGTGGAGTTGGTGTTGAAGATGCCATCATACACCTGCTTCAACAAATCCACTGTCATCTGGACAAAGCCAGTAGAAATGAGGATCCTGTTCTTTGATTTCTCCAGTGCATTTAATACAATCCAACCTGATTTGCTTCGTCAGATACTCCAGAAGACTCAGTTGGAAGCCTCAACAATCTACCTGACAAACAGACCACAGTTTGTGAGACTGAAGGGTTGTGAGTCTAACCAGGTAGTCAGCAGCACAGGAGCACCACAGGGGACTGTACTCTCACCATTTCTTTTCACTGTGTACACCTCAGACTTCCAGTACAAGACAGACTCCTGTCATCTGCAGAAATAGTCGGATGATTCTGCAGTCGTGGGGTGGATCAGAGATGGACAAGAAGCTGAGTACAGGAAGGTGGTGGACCGCTTTGTGGCATGGTGTGGAAACAATCAACTCATCTTGAACGTGACTAAAACAAAGGAGATGATTGTAGATTTTAAGAGAAACAGGAATAAGTCAAAAACTATTTCTATCATGGGAGAAGAAGTGGAGGTGTTGGAGTATAAATACCTCGGTGTTCACCTGGACAGCAGACTAGAGTGGAGATGCAACTGTGAAGCCATCTACAAGAAGGGACAGAGCAGACTGTACTTCTTGAGGAAGCTTAGGCCCTTTGGTGTTTGCAGCAAGATGCTGCATATCTTCTACAAGTCTGTTGTGGGGAGTGTGATCTCTTCTGCCATCATCTGCTGGGGAAGCAGCATCAGAGCCAGGGACTTAAAAAAGCTCAACAAGCTGATAAAAAAGGCTGGCTCTGTTCTGGGGACTCCTCTGGAACCTCTGGAGATCATTGTGGAAAGACGGATTCTTCATAAAATGAGGAACATTATGGAGAACCCTGAGCATCCTCTTCATGAGACTGTCCTACAACAACAGAGTGTCTTCAGTCAGAGGCTTCTTCAGATCTGCTGTAAGACGGAGCGCTACAGGAGATCCTTCCTGCCCACAGCCATCAGCATCTATAACGGCTCTTTGAGGAAACCTTCATAAAATGAGTTATAACAACATTTAATTTCCCTTTGGGATTAATAAAGTATTTTTGAATTGAATTTGAATTGAATAGCCCAACTGCTCTCTGCCTCTGTCAGATCTTGTTTTATGAATACCTGTCTGGTGAGGTGAGGTATTATAGAACAACAGATGGAGTGAATTTGTGCACCAACATGCTTAAACAGCATGCCCTGCACACAAATACAGAATAAACACAACACCTTCTTCCCAAAATACAATAATTTTATTAACTGAATACTTCAACTTCCAGTTAAAATACTTTAGTCAAGAAACTCAATAACTAGGGTAGTAAGATTCAACTAAACTAGTGTAAAAACAAAAAGAATAAAGAAAACTAATAAACTATGGGGAAAAATAGCAAAAGGGAGAAATAAAAGTAAAATTCAGATCAATACCCAATAAAACAGACCAGTGGCATTACAGTTTATTGTGAATATGTATGTTTAAGAACCAAGGTTTGTTTTGAGGAAATGGGAATATGGCCAAATTAGCTTTAAACGTTAACAGAAACCACAATTGATAGGTGTTCGAACAACCAGATTACAATGCAAAATATAAGGGAAAATAAAACACTATTTTAAAAAGAATAATGTTTAAAAATATCATTCACGGAATGAGGGGCAGACATTTGGCAAAGGTCGTCGGGTCTGGGACTCGAACATGGGACGGCCGCATCGAGGACAATGGCCTCTATACATGGTTGCGCGCTTAATCCCTACACAACCAACACTGCGCCCCAGAAATCAGTACCATTTTGAACAATTGGTTTTTAATGATGTGTTAACTAGCCATCACAGTGACTGATTAAATGGAGTGATGGACTATCAAGATGGCAGCATTCGATGGAGGTGGACTCAGAATTTGGCAAATGAACAGACAGCAGGCATGATGATGTCACATCTAGGATTAGCTGCTCAGCTAACAACAAAGAAAATATTGGCACAATTTAGTACCCCCTTGAACCACATACTACATTTACTACCTTTAAGTACCATTCATACATGTAAGTGCTGTCAGTGTGCTGCAGACCTAATGGATGCTACTGTATTAGCATTAGCAAAGATGCAGCTTTAGCGTAGCAGCATGGATAATGGAGACATAATTTAGGACATTTATAGGGACTATTCGGACATATTTTATGCAGGTTAGAGAGAGGAGATGAAGGGAAAACAGCAATAAAATGGAGCAAGCTTATGTTATAAACTACTCGTTGAAATAGTTCTGATGAACAGAAGAGTACTCTGAGTTCAGCAGATCCGATGAATAGTGATGGTAAGAGGAAGCCTCTTGAAGCACTGGGGCTTTCAATCCAATTGCTCGACACATGGGCCGAGGCATCAAGATACTTAATTTGCTCTACTGCGCCA
The DNA here is from genome assembly GCF_021462225.1 of Girardinichthys multiradiatus. Lineage (NCBI taxonomy): Eukaryota > Metazoa > Chordata > Actinopteri > Cyprinodontiformes > Goodeidae > Girardinichthys > Girardinichthys multiradiatus. The sequence goes on along the minus strand of NC_061798.1, from coordinate 34,608,247 downwards.
TCAAGGGGACAATAATCTCTTCCTTTCTGTAAACTGTCATTAAAATGGGTTAATGCTGTGCATTTTGGAATTCAGAGGTTTTACCAGTCTCTTTTATTCTCTGTGTGTAGTGCAGTCCTTCTTTCCTCCCATGCTTCCAGTCTTTAAAAGGTGCAGCTATGAATATATTATCCCATTTACACCATAAAGGTCAATGCTTCTACAAAGTTGTATTTGTATTTGCTCTGTAAGTATGGCAGTCTAGACATTCATGAAGGAATAAGGTGGATGCATGATAAGAACAAAATACAATTCTTCAGTTAGCAATTTTGTTAAGGATTGGATGGCTTTTAGGATGGCCCTAAGACAGAAACCAAGACGAGAAAGCGTATCTTTGTTGAAGTAATTGTCTTTCAGTCCTCATGTAAGCCAAAGGCAAATGTATATATATATATATATACATATATATATATATATATATATACATATATGTATATATATATATATATATATATATATATGTATGTATATATACACATATATGTGTATATATGTGTATATGTATATACCAAGACGAGAAAGCGTATCTTGGTTGAAGTAATTGTCTTTCAGTCCTCATGCAAGCCAAAGGCAAATGTATATATATATATATATATATATATATATATATATATATATATATATATATATATATATATATGCACATATACACATATGTATATATATATATATATACATATATATATATATATATATACATTATCCTTTGGCTTGCATGAGGACTGAAAGACAATTACTTCAACCAAGATACGCTTTCTCGTCTTGGTATATACATATACACATATATACACATATATGTGTATATATACATATATATATATATATATATATATATATATATATATATATATATATATATATGTATATATATATATATATATATATATAGGCCTTATCATCCAACAAATTTTATGAAGTGTCAGGAGCCACACACTATTTTTACTACAAAGAAACAACTTTATTGCATTTGATTTATATACATATTCATCACATTTATTCATCTTCTCTTGCTCTTTGGTTCAAGAAGGTGTGACATATAGATGTGCCTGTTTTTATGTGTTATTTCTTACTTGTATTTTATATGGCACATTACTGAGGTACTGTATTTTTTTTTATTTTTATCTGGCCATACTTTACAACTTTATGAAGGCATTATTGGAAGCTACCAGTCAAAATGAAATCTTTTTAAAGGCTTGCCCTGAGGTCGAACCTGACGGGATTCTCAGAATATTAACAAAGAAAACCTTCAATGAGAAGGCATGGGGCTTTGTGACAGGTTAGGGAGACCATAAAAGGGAAAAAAAAATACTTGAAACGGACAGAAAAAAAGGGAATGCATTTGAGAAAAACCCTGACGCTTAAAAAATAGCAAGTCCATTATTATCTGTCCAGAGGGAATAATAAATAAAAAATAAATAGGCTCCAAATAGTATCTCAAAAATATATTTAAAAAAATTAAGTCTCAAAGTACAACAAAACCCAACCAGAATATCAAATTTAGAAGCATCATATCCAATAAGAATAAGTTAGTGGAGACTGCGAGCTTAAACCTTGTTCAACATCAACATCTGACCTCAAAAATGCAGATCTGGAAGAATGGTCAAAGAATTTCCAAAAGCACACTCCTAAATCTTTTCAAAACCCTTCAGAGAAAAGTTGAGTGTGAAGGCAGACAAGCAAAAACTTTTATCAATATGTTGTATGTGAAATCTATGTGAGCTTGTCGGTAAAATCTACTTCAGCAGAAAATTTTCACATGAACTGCCTCTGAATGTTAATTTAGAGAAAAGACTTTTGTGTAACTTTTACCTTTAAGTCAGTGAACACTGCTTCTCTTTTCTGCACATACTCAGCTGCTCATTGGCATGTGTCACAAATGATACAGTTATTTGTATCCAAATTCAGCTGTGAGAATGCAAAAAAAGAAGAAAGAATATGCTACACTTAAACTAATGATGACACCAAGCCTCATAAATGTAGCACATATTTCTAAAATAACTGTTTGGCTTTTTGCTTTTGATTGATCTCATCAAATCTGTATGTGGCTCCTAATTAGTGTTGTCTCCTGTGAAGTTCTGCTTCTGATTTGTGTTATCTTTGTAAACATGAGCAAAAAGATCTGTGAAAATACTGTAACAGAAACTGTGACACAGAGAGTAAATATAGTCAGTCTGAAAATGAAACATGTTTGATTTATAGCTTTCATTTTTGATATGTATATAAAATATTATAATAAAAAGCATTACAATAGAAAAAACAGCTTTAAAGAAAAAAAGTGATTCATCTGATTTATTATTTTTTATGTTTTAAAATCATTAGATATGCGTTTTTCTCCTTCCTGGGGTGAGCGGGGTTTACTTGTAGAGGTAAAAAGATGCCAAATGGTTACACAACCCAACTCTTGCTTTTGTTTCACTTTTATCACAGGAGAGCAGCAATAATCCTCCAAAGAAAAAAGGCGGTAAAGCCGATTGTCAAGTGAAACATTCAATCTGCTGTTTAAGTCTGATTAACTGAAGGTGTCATAACAAAAGATAGTGAAAACTTTTAATCTTTTCTTTCAAAGTAGTAGAGTCACCACAACTACATCTGTTAGAAACATGCCTGCTGAAGCACATTCTGCGGGCAGGGTGGCCTGTACAAGTTTTAAAAGGACATTTACATAGGAAATTACCACAGTTTTGCTATTTTTATATACATATATACAATACAATACAGACCAAAGGTTTGGACACACCTTCTCATTCAAAGAGTTTTCTTTATTTTCATGACTATGAATATTGTAGCTTCACACTGAAGGCATCAAAACTATGAATTAACACATGTGGAATTATATACTGAACTGAACAAAAAAAAAAAGAAAGAACTGAAAATATGTCTTATATTCTAGGTTCTTCAAAGTAGCCACCTTTTGCTTTGATTTCTGCTCCGCACACTCTTGGGATTCTGTTGATGAGCTTCAAGAGGTAATCACCTGAAATGGTTTTCCAGCGGTCTTGAAGGAGCTCCCAGAGATGCTTAGCACTTGTTGGCCCTTTTGACTTCACTCTGTGGTCCAGCTCACCCCAAACCATCTCAATTGGGTTCAGGTCCGGTGACTGTGGAGGCCAGGTCATCTGGCGCAGCACCCCATCACTCTCCTTCTTGGTCAAATAGCCCTTACACAGCCTGGAGGTGTGTTTGGGGTCATTGACCTGTTGAAAAATAAATGATGGTCCAACTAAACGCAAACCGGATGGAATAGCATGCCGCTGCAAGATGCTGTGGTAGCCATGCTGGTTCAGTATGCCTTCAATTTTGAATAAATCCCCAACAGTGTCACCAGCAGAGCACCCCCTCACCATCACACCTCCTCCTCCATGCTTCACGGTGGGAACCAGGCATGTAGAGTCCATCCGTTCAACTCTTCTGCGCCGCACAAAGACACAGTGGTTGGAACCAAAGATCTCAAACTTGGACTCATCAGGCCAAAGCACAGATTTCCACTGGTCTAATGTCCATTCCTTGTGTTCTTTAGCCCAAACAAGTCTCTTCTGCTTGTTGCCTGTCCTCAGCAGTGGTTTCCTAGCAGCTTTTTTACCATGAAGTCCTGATTCACACAGTCTCCTCTTAACAGTTGTTCTAGAGATGTGTCTGCTGCTAGAACTCTGTGTGGCATTGATCTGTTCTCTAATCTGAGCTGCTGTTAACCTGCGATTTCTGAGGCTGGTGACTCGGATGAACTTATCGTCCGCAGCAGAAGTGACTCTTGGTCTTCCTTTCCAGGGGCGGTCCTCATGTGAGCCAGTTTCTTTGTAGCGCTTGATGGTTTTTGCGACTGCATTTGGGGACACTTTCAAAGTTTTCCCAATTGTTCAGACTGACTGACCATCATGTCTTAAAGTAATGATAGCCACTCGTTTTTCTTTACTTAGCTGCTTTTTTCTTGCCATAATACAAATTCTAAGTTTATTCAGTAGGACTGTGTTAGGATTAATTGGAATGTATGTACCTGTTGTGTAGTGCCTTGAGACAACATGTGTTGTGAATTGGCGCTATATAAATAAAACTGAATTGAATTGAATTGACTATTAGTTGTGTACTGTATCCACCTCCTGCGCAGCACAACTGATGGTCCCAACCCCATTTATATGGCTTGAAATCCCACTTATTAAACCTGACAGGGCACACCTGTGAAGTGAAAACCATTTCAGGTGACTATCTCTTGAAGCTCATCAACAGAATGCCAAGAGTGTGCGGAGCAGTAATCAAAGCAAAAGGTGGCTACTTTGAAGAACCTAGAATATAAGACATATTTTCAGTTGTTTCACACTGTTTTGTTCAGTATATAATTCCACGTGTGTTAATTCATAGTTTTAATGCCTTCAGTGTGAAGCTACAATATTCATAGTCATGAAAATAAAGACAACTCTTTGAATGAGAAGGTGTGTCCAAGGTGTGTCTGTAGTGTATATTCAGACTTTCATTCCATATATTCAGATATTTGAATAATGTCCTGACCGTCACACCATAATATATATATGTATGTATATATATATATATATATATATATATATATATATATATATATATACACTCACCGGCCACTTTATTAGGTACACCTTGATAGTATCGAGTTGGATCCCCTTTTGCCTTCTGAACTGCCTTAATACTTTGTGGCGTAGATTCAAGAAGGTACTGGAAACATTCCTGAGAGAGTTTGGTCCATATTGACATGATAGCATCAAACAGATGCTGCAGATTTGTCAGCTGCACATCCATGATGCGAATCTCCCGTTCCATCACATCCCAAAAGTGCTCTATTGGATTGAGATCTGGTGACTGTGGAGGCCATTTGAGTACAGTGAACTCGTTGTCATGTTCAACCAACCAGTCTGAAATGATTCGTGCTTTATGACATGGCAAGTTATCCTGCTGGAAGTACCCATCAGACGATGGGTACACTGTGGTCATAAAGGGATGGACATGGTCAGCAATAATACTCAGGTAGGCTGTGGCGTTGACAAGTTGCTCAATTGGTACTAAGTGGCCCAAAGTGTGCCAAGAAAATATCCACCACACCATTACACCACCACCACCAGCCTAAACCGTTGAAACAAGGCAGGATGGATCCATGCTTTCATGTTGTTGATGCCAAATTCTGACCCTACCATCCGAATGTCACAGCAGAAATTGAGACTCTCAGACCAGGCAACGTTTTTCCAATCTTCTATGTGCGAATTGTAGCCTCAGTTTCCTGTTCTTAGCTGACAGGAGTGGCAGCTAAGATATATATGAAGGAATTGATTCCATTGACTGGCATCCAAGCTACACTGACCTAAATCCAATAGAGCATGTCTTGGACATCATGTGTACGTCCATTCAGCACAACCAGTTTGGGTCTCAGACTGTCCAGGAGTTCAATGATGCCAGTCATCTCTAAAGGAGCATGGTCCAAAGTTAGAGGGCATGCATACAAGCACATGGGGGCCATACAAACCACTGAGTACCATTATGAGTTGCTGTTTTGACATTTCAGCAAACTGGACGAGCTGGCCACATCAGTTTTACTAACCCACATCAGTGCAGGTTAATAATTTTCATTTTCATCAAATGATGTGGCATCCTTTAGTTTCTAACACATTATCCATTCCATAACAGTATGGAAATGCTACATAATTGATTTTCCAATTACAATCTGATGTGTTTTGAAAGTGTTCCTTTAATTTTTTTCAGCAGTGTAAAGTAAAGCTGTTCTTTTAAGCAATGGCTCACATGAGATTCAGTTGTTCCTGGCAGAATATTTCCCTCTACATATAACTGTGCTGCAGATGCACAGACACTATCCTTCTTTTTTCTCTGCAACCTCAGCTGTCTCACACACTCAGGTGTGTGGGGATTTGTTAAGAATTCGTCTCTAGGGAAACCCAAGGAGAGAGATGGTATAGAATAAAAAACTAAAGGTGTTTCCAAGAGCTGAGGGGATTTTTTTTTTTGTAAAATGAAGTAGACAAGTAGGAGAGGAGGTAAAAACACAATAGAGGGAGAAGAGAGACTGGGGGTTGCTTATATATAGCCACTGGAATGAAGTTGATCCCTACAAATTGAGAGCATGATGCAGCTACTATAGTAAGTTGATCATTTCTTTGTGAAACTTTGCTGTATGATATACAGTGATTTGGAAGGGCATTAACAGCCTCAATATTTTACACATAATGCAACATGTTAAAACCACAAACCTTAATATGTTTTATTGAAATTTTACGTGATAGGCCAACACAAACAGAAGCATGAAGATCAAGGAGCAAACCAGATACATCAGAGATCACGTAACGAGGTTTAAAGCAGGGTTCAACCTCTCCTGGAGTGCGGTTCAATACATTATAGGCAAAAGCGAAATGGTAGGCACAACTACAAACCTAGCAATAGATAGCCGTCCACCTACACTGACAGGCCAAGCAATAAGAACAATAACCTGAGAAGCAGTCAAGACAAGTGACCTGGTGACTCTAGAGGTGCCTATTAGATCCACAGCTCGGGTGGGAGATTTTATTGACAAGATAACTATTGGTTGGTCACTCTACACATTTGGCCTGTATACAAAAGTGGTAACAAAAAACAAATTTTTGTTACCACAAGAAATTCCAAAAAAGTCTTGTTTGGAGTCTGCCACAACTCATGCAGAGGACAGTTTGTCTTTTTTACAGTCTGTTGTTCCTTCATAGGATGGCCCTTGACTTATTTAATTCCTGTGGTTTTTGCACTCTAACAAGGGTCCCATGGCCTTTAGAAGAGAAACAGACCCATAACATCACATATCTCTGCAATTTTATCTGTAACTGATTAAGGCTAGGGAAATATTGTTTAAAAGAGTAAAACCCTCATTTCCTAATGCTATTACATTAATAATGGAGAATTGTTGAAACTTAAACCCCCAATTTTAGGAGGTAAAGTGACACATACAGAGAACTACATGTAATCGTGCAGTCTTTTCTGAAGGCCTGGTTAAAAAAGATTGAAAAACTTTTTAAAGTAAGTAATAAACAACTTAGGATAACATATCCAAAATATAACTTAATATAATTTAATATAACAATAAAATCATCGCATTAATCTCAATAGGTGGCAGTCAACAAAAAAAATATGTCGCTGCAGTCACCCTCTCTCCTCCCTGGTGCAGGTGGGTTAATATGCCCAATTACAAAATCTCTGTCCTCATCAATTAACCTACATAATGATAAACAAACAATAAGAAACCATTTCTAAACCCAAACAAATGAACATCTGACAAAGTACATTAATTTCATGTATGGCTCCTACTGATAATTTATTTTATACTTGATTCAATCCAAATCTATCCTGATTTCTCATCAGGGAAAACTCAAATATAATTTGGAAATAGACAAAAAGAGGGGAAAAAAGAGAGATGCAGGAAAATGAGAACAGAGACTCAGATTTTTCATGCAATAATTAAACCTCTCTTTGAAGACTACACTTTAAAGGGCTCTGTTATCAATTCCCAGCAACTGCACAACTTAAAAAGGCACTTTTGTTATTGTTGGTGTTGATCTTCCTCCGGTTGCAGTAGAAATGTATGTTTTGACAGTTTGTCTTTGAAAGAAAATTAGCTTGTTGCTTCTTCACAGGATGGACACTGACTTATTTAGTTTATTTTCCTTTGAAGTTAAAGAGGGAGACGTTCGTTTGTGTTTAGGTTTGGAGAGTCCTCCTCCCCCCCCTTCCCCCCGGGGGGCATAAGGGTGGGGGATGTTAGGATCCTGCATATACACTTTAATTCATTTATTAATCTTTCACTATTATCTGGGTAATTAGGAGCAGATGAGAATTTCATGAGTAGTGATTTGTGTTTTCTTACACCTTTTTTAAATGAAAGACCAGGGGAAAAGATCCAAGATCCAGATGAGCCAGACAGTGACTTACAAAAGAAACTAAAAATTTTTACCCATCACATAACATGACATAATAACATATAAGTATGCAAGTTATTGCACAGGTTTGCTTGTGTGTAAAAGTTCCAGACATTTATGTATGTAATTTAACCAATTAGGCACATTAAGTTTTTGTAGCCACTCAGAACTGACGTAACTCTCTTGTCAGGAAGCTTCTGCCATTTGTCCATTGCTGTGAATTTGGATTTCTTCATTCTGCAAAAATTTAAATGGATACGTAGTTCAGAATGTTTTAAGTGAGATTATCTTTAATGTTTATAAGCAGTTACTATCTTAACTGCAGTTAGAATTCCTAGCATCTGGGTAATGGGGGAACATTACTTTAGGTATTAACTGTTGTAACACAGCTTTTTCATTAACTTTGCTGATAAATGGGGGATTTGAGATGGGACTGTAATTTTGCAATAGTAACTTGTCCAGATTATTTTTTTTTTAACAGTGGTTTGATAATTGCTAGTTTTAGGGCCTGGGGCAACACCCGACAACATGGATCAGTTTATTATTTGAATCAAATCAGATGCTATAACAGGCAAAACCTTCTGAAAGAAAGCTGTGGGTAAAATATTGAGATAGCAAGATAAGGAGCTTTGGTTGATGGATAATTTCGTCTTTGTTTTTGTAGTTGATTTGGTAGAATTGTTTCATTTTGTCGAAATTTGTTTTGATTGGAGAAAGCATTGGTGCTGGACTTGATAATGATGTAGAGACAATTCCTCTAATCTTCCCAATTTACATTGTAAAGAAGTTAGCAAATTCATTGCAGGCCTTGTTAGAGTGGAGTTCATATACTACAGATACAGGTGTGATTGTTAAAGTGTCGACCGTGGCAAACAGGGCACGAGCATTATTAATGTTTTTGTTGATTTCAAAAAAGAAAGATTCTCTTACATTTTTCAGTTGTAAATCTCTTCATAGATGTCATAGTGAACCTTCAGTCCGGTCTTTCACCACGTCCGTTTGGCTTTTCGGCGCTCCTTTTTTCAATTCTTACCTGTAGAGCATTTCTCCATGGAGGTTTCTTCTTACCAGAGACAACATTCACCTTAATGGTAGCATTGGAATCAATGTCTGAAATTTTACAATGCAAGTTATCTACTAGGTCATTTACTGAGTTACAGGATAAAGTGGAAATGGAAGAGTAAACTTGGTTAAAGGTTTCAGTTGCACTGTCCTTAAAAAAGTGTTTTCTTATATCTATTTAGCTAATTGAGTCAATGAAAATTATGCTTTCAAAGATAACAGAAAAGTGGTCTGATAGGGCAACATTTGTTACCTTGGAAATGTTCAGACCCTTATTGATGATTAAGCCAAAAACTATGTCCTCTTTTGTGTGTCGGCTGTGTAACACGTTGAGTCAAAAAGGAAAGTTTTAAGTTTATTCTTAAAAATAGATAGGGTGTCTGCCTTTCTTACTAAAACTGGGAGTTGGTTCTACATTAGTGGAGCCTGATAACCAAAGGACCGGCCTCCCGTTCTACCATTAGAGAATCTAAGGATCAACAGTAAACCTGCAGTTTAAGAACAAAGTCCTCTTTAGAATATATGGAACAATCAGATATCTGATGTTGTTGGGGCTTGGAAGTGTGGGTTTTCTTTTTCCCTGTTTTTACCACCTGAGGTGTCGTTTCCAACGTGGGCGTTGAAGTCCCCCAGGAGTCCCCAGGAGGGGCACTATCCAGCACCCCCGACAGGGACGCCAAGAAGGCCGAGTACTCCGCAGTACTGCCCAGCCCGTAGGCCGAAATGACAGTCAGAGATCTGTCCCCAACCAGAAGGCGCAAGGATGCGACCCTCTCATCCACTGGGGTAAACCCAAATGTGAGATGGCTGAGCTGGGGGGCAACAAGCAAACCCACACCAGCCCGCCGCCTCTCCCCGTGGGGCGCTCCAGAGTAGAAGACAGTCCAGCCCCTCTAGAGGAGATGGGATTCCAGAGCCCATGCTGTGCGTGGAGGTGACCCCGACTATTTCTAGTCAATATCTCTCGACCTCCCGCACAAGTTCAGACTCCTTCCTCCCCAGTGAGGTGACATTCCATGTCCCTAGAGCCAGCCAAAGCATCAGAGGATTGGGCCACCGAGGTCTCCACCTTCGTCTGCCGCCCAATTCTCTTTGCACCGGTCCCTCACGGTTCCCCATGCAGGTGGTGGGCCCACTGGGGGATGGCCTCGCGTCTCTCCTTCGGGCTTGGCCCGGCCGGGTCCCGCGAGGAGCAACCCAGCCACCAGCCCCTCTCTGACGGGTCCCGACCCCAGGCCTGGCTCTAGGGTGGGACCCCTGCTCCGTCGTGTCGGGCGACGTCACGTGCCTCTTTTGTTTAGTCCTCATGAGGGTGTCTTAAACCGCTCTTTGTCTGACCTGTCACCTAGTGCCTGTTTGCCATGGGAGACCCTACCAGGGGCATTCAAGCCTTTAGGATCATTCGGGCACTGAAACCCCTCCACCACGTTAAGGTGGCAGTATTAAGGAAATAGTAAAATAATATTTAAGGAAATATTATTTTGAATAAGAACCAAATCTTTCTGGAGAGATTATGCTTAATGGTGTTTACTTAGTTATCAAATTTTGTAAAATAATATTTAGGGAAACATTATTTCCTAGATTGAAAACTAACAACCTTTTTGGGTAAATGATCTTTAGTAGGCAAGCACATGTTCTCAGCTGTTAGCAGTTGGGGCTAACAAAAGAAACTTGTAGCTTATCATCAGAATCAAACACATACCATTAAAATACCACTAATAATGGGTTAAAATGCATAAGCACGGACGGCGCGTTATGGCCGATCTTCTGTGTTTAAAATCACCCTTTAAATAAAGTTTGTCTTAACTTTAACTTAAAAAAACACAAACACAGAACACAAACTGAGCATATAGTGCTAAGTTTTCAACACAAACAAAACCAAACGTCATAAAACAAACAATGTTTATATTATTTCATTCTAAACTACTTCTCTCTGCCCAAAACACTACCTCTTACGTGAACCGTGCTGAGGAAAAGTTGTCCGGGGCGACGAAGTTGATGAAGGCATCCACAGTGAACAAACTTGCAGCTAACGTCCGGAGCTGTGGGGTGGGGCAGCTTGTTCTGCTGGGCCAGCTGAAGTGCACGTTACTGCTGTAGCCACGGTCATGCGGCCCTGTTGTCCTTCAGACCGGGAAAAACTGCTCCACTCTGCGTTGTAGAGACAGGGTCTCTGCTGGGGACTCTCTGGAACACAGTTTGCTTATATAGACATCAAAGAGAAAGTCAAGGCACGCTTGTACCTTAATTACCCCCGTTCATGAATGAATACCTGATACACAAACAGCAATTCATTCCTATTTAACTTAGTGCATATGATCGCGTGATCGTATGATACTATTGGATCCAGTTTGAAGAGTTATGTCTGTTTAACAGCAAAGAGACATTAGCGCGCTGTGTCCCTCCGTCCAGTTCTGCTGGGGACCTGCATGGAAGAGGTCTGTTTTGTGCAAAAGCAGGTTTTTATTCGGACAGTGACATCGCAGGAATCCGCTGTTATTCCCTGTTCCTGGCTGTGCTGGGAGTAGGTTAATGCCATTTATTTTGAAAGTTCCAGAAAAGTGCTCACTGGCCTTTCCCATGGCTGGGGTACCAACAATACTCAGCTTTACTTATCCATAAAACCTGATGAGCCCAACCAGTTAGATAGACTACAAGCATGTATTGAAGACATCAAAACTTGGATGACTTTCTGTTTCTAAATTCAAACAAGACAGAAGCTGTCGTCTTTGGACTGGAGTCTTTGAAAAAGAAACTGCTTAGTCAATCACTTAACCTAGATGGCATTAAATATACGTCTGGTAATGAAGTAAAAAACCTTAATGTTATTTTTGATCAGGACATGTTATTTAAATCCCATATTAAACAGGTTGGCTCCCTGTTAAATCCAGAATAGAATTTAAAATTCTCCTTCTCACATATAAAGCCCTTAACCATCAAGCTCCATTATACATCAGAGATCTGATTGTTACATATGTTCCTAACAGAGCACTTTGTTCTCAGACTGCAGGTTTACTGGTGGTTCCTTGAGTCTCTAGAAGTAGAATGGGAGGCAGATCCTGTAGTGATGCTGCTATAGTCTTAGGCTGCTGGGGGACATAATGACCACTTATACTCTCTCTGCTACATTCACATACTACTCTCCAATTTTGCATTATGTGCTGTTATTTCAACTTTTAACTTTATGTACGCTCTCTTTTATCTTCCTAGACGTTACACCTGGCCAGACTCTATCTACCTGTGACACCTTTCTGGAGGGGGGCATCGTCCAAGCTTCTGCTGCCAACAACTTAATGCTCACCTTCTACCGCTGATACACTTGGCCCTGTCTTTCAGTGTTTAATCCTATTTTTCTCCTAGACATAGCTACTGACTGAGCTTCTACTGTGACTAACTGTATGTGCTCTCTTTTATACTCTAAACTTGAAAACTGGTTCAGAGTTTATCTGTTTTTTTCTTCCTAGATGAAACCACTAAGAGCTACATCCATTATTATTTACCTTTCTTTCCCATAGAAAGTACGCCTGGATCAGTACTTCTGTGTTCTTTTTCTGTCTCTGATCTGTTCTCTCAAACTCCCAGTCGGTCGTGGCAGATGGCTGTTCACACTGAGCCTGGTTCTGCTGGAGGTTTCTTCCTGTTAAAAGGGAGTTTTTCCTCTCCGCTGTCGCTACATGCATGCTCAGTATGAGGGATTGCTGCAAAGTGAACCCCAGTGACTGTCCACTGTTGCTACATGCTCATCCAGGAGGAGTGACTGCTACAAGTCACTGACTCGATGTAATCTGCTTGGTTTCCTTAGATAGAAAAACGTTTTTACCAGTTTGAATAAACAACTGAATCTAATTGCACTGTTTGATAGTTAGGTTTAATTGGAATATATGTACCTGACTTGAAATCTGTATGATTCGACTGAATTGACTTAACCCATTTCAAAGTTACCCAACTTTTACACAATGCAACAGGAAACAACACTCGCCAATTATTTTTATCTCTGCCTTCCTCCCTCCCTGTTGGATGGAGTAAGGGGGAGTCAGGTTTAGTGTAAACTGGCTCAGTTATGGTTGAGGTGCAAACACACCCTCCATTTCTGCTACCTGTGCGACCCCTTCTCTTTTCCAATGGTTATAATCAGTTTGACAGAGAGATGTAACCCCAATCCTTGTGGTTTTTAGTATAACAATGGCCACCAGTGGGCTCTAGATGGACAAACTTTATCAGTTTATTATTTTACTTAGTACCCCTACACATAGCCCATTCTAAAATGGCCAAACTCTAACACTCAGTAGTTTATTCTTACCTGCCCCACAACCTCGCATATTCCAAACCCTTTGCGAAGTGCCTTGAGACAACATGTGTTGTGAATTGGCGCTATATAAATAAAAAAGAATTGCTGTTTTTTTTTGCTGAAGATAAAACCTTAAACAAACCTTTGAATGAGATTTTAAAAAAAATCTCCCAACTTGAACATAAAAAGAGGAAAAAATGTCATTGTTGTTTTCATCAGGTTGTTTGCCGATTTGCTCTTTTCTAATTTGAATTTACTTTAAACATACATATTTAAATAGTACTCATAGTACTCATATTTGATAATTAGGTGAACATCGTGGCTAGATGTAGCAAATAGCTTCCATTGTGACGTTTGGTGCTTTTGGCTAGATAGAGTGGCAACTGCTCTTGAGATTTCAGCAAGAGAAATCTTTCTGACTTGAGGAAATTGACTGCTGTTTTTTTTAAAGGCATCTTATGTTGTCTGATGAAGATGGGATGAGTAAAGCTGGGATCTGACAGGAACAGGAGGAGCATAAATGCACATTCTGCATGTCATGTACCCTCCCCTCCTCTCGAACCATATAGAAGTCCTGAATTGAGGAACAGAAAAACATTTATGGAATACATTTAGAGTTTCACTTTAAAACATCCCATACAGAGACATATGTAAAATCCATTGACAGCAGCCAGACCAGCAGACATAATAATTCCTTTGTAGAATTTTTTGCAGACCAAGCAACTTTAAAACAATACTTTATTAAGGAATCTGATGCCATCTTCAAGCATTTTTCATTCATCTCTGCTAAGTTTAAATGTTTATACTCAACATTTAGCAAGTGTTCTAGTAGAAATGAACCTGTAATAAAAAAAGAATAACACAGTGAGTTAACTAATGAAACTATAGCTTTTTTCTACTAAATACCTTTAAAATATTGCCTGAACTCAACTAAACAAGACCTAGAAGTGAGGCTTTTGGTGGACGATGTAGTTGGCTTGTCTGAGAATTTTACAAATTGCTGATCTGCCGGGATTTTCACGCACAATTATCCCTCAGGATTACAGAGAATGGTCTGAAAAAGAGAAAATGTCCAGTTAGAGGCAATTGTGTGGACAAAAATGCCTTGTTAATGTTAAAAGAGGAGAATAGGCAGATCATTTCGGAACAAGAGAAAGACAACAGTGGAGCAATTAACCGCATGTAAAAACCACAGTATGTGGAATACCATCTAAGAAAAGCACACCACATCAAACATTGAAGCAGATGGGCATCAGCAGCAGAAAAGCAAACCGCTGTCACTTCTGTCAGCTAAGAAAAAGAAACTGAGATTTACTAAGGTTCACAAAAATTAGACAATAACCGATTGGAAAACTCTTGCCTAGTCCAATGAGTATCGATTAAATCTGCAACTTTCAGATGGTAGGGTCATAATTTGGTGTAAACATCATTAAAGCATGGATCTATCACCCTGACTTGCATCAACAGTGCAGGCTGGTGGTTTAGGGGTGTGAGGGACATTTTCGTGCCACAATTTGGCCTCCTTAGTTCCAATTGAACATCATTTAAACACCACATCCTACCTTGTTAGTGACCTCGTCTATCTATTTATGAACACAGTGTACCAATCTTCTGATGGCTTTTCCAGTAGGATAATTCACCATGTTACAAAACTGAAATCATTGAAAAACAAAAACCGTTTAAATGAGATTCCTCTACTCCAATAACATGTGCATATGAATATAACCCCGGTTATTTGATTAGCATGACTGAGTGTTTCACTATGGGGAACGCCTCCTGTGTGACCTTGTCAGAAGCTTAAATGTCATTACGCTAGCCCTGAATGGCTGGCATTAGTGACGTCTATGTCAGGAGGGGCTCTGATCCTCACCCTATAAATAGGGATGACATAGCGTCATTCGTCATTCAAAACAAGCTCACCTCTTCCTCGTTTTGCAGCAAAGGAGTTGGTCTGGTGAGACACTCGCTCATGCTAATCAGATTCATAACCGGAAGTCCTCTTTCATAGTGTTCGTTTCGTGTCTCACTATGGGGAGAAATACTGACTCTGGGATTGCCTGACATACCTGTTTAAAAGACAACTGTTCCCAGTGGCCAATCAGTAGGGGGCCCCACCATTAGAGGCTGCAATTAAGACTGAATTTGCCAAAACAGGAGCAGTCACATCAAGTTTACAAAATCTAGTAAATGTTTCTCAGGAAGCACAGCTTGCAGCTGCACATACCTCCTAAATACAGACCCCTTTAAAATGGGCCCATGAGGA
Organism: Girardinichthys multiradiatus; assembly: GCF_021462225.1. Classification (NCBI taxonomy): domain Eukaryota; kingdom Metazoa; phylum Chordata; class Actinopteri; order Cyprinodontiformes; family Goodeidae; genus Girardinichthys; species Girardinichthys multiradiatus. The sequence continues at coordinate 34,592,688 of NC_061798.1, read as the reverse complement.
TGCCAGCCCCCCGGAGGAATGTCCATGAAGACTAGGCGGGGGCCGCACATTTACTCATGTTGAGGATAACCTTTCTTCTTATTACTTTTTTTCCCACTCATACCATAATGATAAAGTGTAAATTCTAATGTTTTCACTAATGTTAGGATATCAATAAGAATCCTCATTGACGTGCATTATAAGGATAAATGACCTAAGGTTTGACATGCACGATCTAAAGTTTAGTACACTGGGTTTGATTGTAGAACAGTCTGTAACTGGGTTGATTAGAATGCTGCAGGAAAACTTAGATTAAAGATTGGACACCTGCTATCTTTGATCCGGGATGATCCAACGATGATCTATGTGACCATTCATCTGCCTTATTTAGACTAAAAATGTTAAAGGTTTAGCTCTGTTTGAGAGTCGTTCCTTCAAGAGAAAGTGTTATATGTAGTGTGATCGCTTCTGGTGACGAACAGGGTGCAGTTGGTCGGAGACATGTCTTGCATATCCAGGTCCAGAGGACAAAGCGCCAGTTACTTGCTGTCTTCATCTGCTGCTGGAGGCTTTGCAGCTTCACGACAGCTAACAAGGACGGTGGAGTCCTCTTTATTGCCCAACAGCAGAAGCTCTGAGTCATCTCACTCTGCCCCATCTTCGTCCCCATCTCTTTCCAGGAACGATTGAGAGATGGCGAGGCCATCACATACTTCATCTGTCTGAAGCAATGGGAATGTGGGGAACATTAGCTAGGGGTCTGCATCCACCCAAGCTGGGGCCAGGTGTAGCAAGTAATTCCACCTTGGCCTCTCCCTGAGGCGTGGCGACCCACACATGTAAGTACAGCACATTATGTGTGAATACATTTGCTTTGATGAATGGAAACCTTTGCTCTTTGAATATCCAAACCTCATTCTTACATGTTACTTTAATCCTAAAATTACCTAGTTTTTGCTCTAACAGTTCAGAGGCTGGGTGGGGCCCAGTCTCTGAACTGTCGTCCTCATCTCTTGAGTTTAATGTGGAAATGAATGAAAACTGTTCTAATCACAGTTACAGTATACATTTACAGTGAGAGGTGTTCATTCCTTTTCCAGGATGAAACAGTTACATAACAATTGGCTTTGATTCATTTTAAAAAGAACTGGGTGTACAATAGGGAATGTATTGTGGATTTTGTTAAAATTATAAATACAGACTCTAATACAGCATATACATATGCCCCTACTAATATTTGATAAAACGTGCAACACAACTTTCCGATTAGAAGATTACTACACTTGGTAGTATTCTTGGAAGATTACTACTTGGATTACTACTCTTGGTTGTAATCTTCCAATCTACTGTTGGAATGTCCTATAATGAAAATACAAAAAGGTAAAATGTAACAATGAAGAAGAACTATAGAACCACCAAGACTCAAGCCACCCATGAACTTGAAGGTGCTGTAATATCAATATGACTGTTCAAGTGGCTGATAAAGAAAGAAGCCCCTGGGTTACAATACCTTTTAGCTGCCCACAATGACAAGCCATATGCCTTCTGGAGAAATGTGTTGGTCACAGTGATGAGAACAATACTTGGAAAAGTAGATAAGAGGCATTAATACCTATGAACACTCCACCAAGTGTCAAGCATGGTGGTTATATGCTGCTGGCTCCGGTAATCTGCGCCAGTCTGCGAAAGCTGTACCAGAGGTGAGTTGCATTTTTCAGCACAGAGCATAGAAAAACATTAGTGATCCATAAAACATGTCTTTATGAATTTACACACATTGAGTGTGGTGGGTGCATATATTGGATGTGTACTTGACACCAGTTTTTGCACTTTCAATTTGTTTAAAATAGAAAGACATTCTGCATGCTAAAGCTAAATGCTAATGTGAAGCTCTGTTGTAGTGTGCTGTGCGAAGCTGAAGCCGATTGCACTGATATGAACCTGTTATGTTCTCACGCAGGAAATAAAATGCCTGATCAACCAGAAACTCTTTGTCTTCCTTTAAAAAAAAAATCACACAACGCAGAGTGGAGGGGTTGTTTGGTCTGCTCTGAGACTTTGGAGTGCAGCAAGAATTGGTTACATGTATGTCTACATTTGAGTCTGTATGTATCATTTTGATGCAGACCTAATAAGACAGTATTATTATTACATTCAAACCCAATTATTGTTTTACAAATTAATAAAATTGTTTGTTGTATACTCATTCCACACTGGAAAAAGAACAGTTCAAATACAATATGACATCGGTGGTCATGATTGGTGTTTTTAAACTTCTCACCTAAAGTGTATGTAGCAACTTTCTGACCTCTTTGTCTCAGTGGCAGAAAACCCATCTGACTGCCTCACAGAAAGTGACACTGGCTGGCAGAATATCTCCTTGGTTTTGA